>NC_132871.1:21585000-21750000 GCF_048164855.1 Canis lupus baileyi
ACAAATTCTTTATTCAACTCATAAAAAAAAAGGTAAACCGGCTTGCTCAAGGGCTGAGTTCTAAAAAACTACATTCAGAATGTATTTAAATCCACCTCTTTTATAAAGTTTGCGGGAGAGAAATAAAGTCCCAAAGTATCCAAGCCCTTTCTTTTTGTGTGTGTGATGCCATTAGGACAAAATGTTGCCGATTTACATTTCAGTGTTCTTTTCGATTTATAAATATTAGGATTAATAGAGAAAATAAGTACTGTATGATGTCTGTGTTTCCTGAAAGTGTTTCGTCTTGGATGACATATTTAAAAAAGCAAGGGTAGAAATATATTGTTATTCACAAGCTAAACATATTAAATAAGTTACTCCCTTACTAAGGACTTCCCTGCTCCTATACAGGAATGTATGCATGAGAGAGAGAGACAGAGAGAGAGAGAATGAGATCTTACTTCCAACTAACAAGAAAAACTAAATGAATATCAAGCAGCTGAGCATTACCCCAAAGCTATTACCCAACCCTTCAAACTTTAAGAAGGGATTAAAATTCCTTAGGAATGCTGCTGTTTTCTGGTGAGTCTCAAAAACATAAATGAAGAAGCAGCTGTAACTGTTTCTAAGTGAAAGGAATACTCAAGGAGTATATTTGCTCTTAGGCAGTCTGTCCCAAACCCATTAGGGGATTTGAAGTCCCCACCCTCTGCCCCTTCCCCCATTCCCTTATCCTCTTCTCCTCCTCCTTTCCTCTCCCTTCCCTTGTCCAGCCAAGCCTCCATTCTCTGGCTTCATTGTAGGTGCCTAATCCATTTGGCTTTAAGGAGCGATTTACATTATCTGGTCGTAACATTGTCTTTTTCCTAAATTCACTTAAATAAAACTCTCAGACCAGATTATTCCAATTCCAAATATCTTCCCAGGTGGTCAGTCTGATGGGCCCAACTTTATCTTTTTAAAAATGAAATCATAACAAGATAAATATTGATGACAATAATTGAGTGTATTTTAAAAACATCACAAGTGTTTCATTTTTGCAAAATAGCAATTGCCCTTTCTGTTACTTCGTATGCATATAGGGTGAACAATCAAATTTGAAAAAAAAAAGTTGTCTTATATCACTATATCAATCTATAACACCAAATATTAACTAGAAATAACAATAGCCATTGGAGGAAATGTTTCTGTGTATACCTAATATAGAATAGAGATAAAAGTGATTTTTAGGCGATGACACTTTTTTCTGCATGCCGACATTTAAATAACATTTTGTAAAAATTAAGAAGTTGTTATATTTTACATTTTTGAGCCTGAAATTTTACCGATTGAAATTTCAAATCTGAAGCATGATGCTTATCTGCGTGAATTGAATGTTAGGTACAAAAATTATTTTTAAAAACCTAGAAATAAAAATGTTTTACTAATGGGTTTCATAGTAAAAGTGGGTTAAATGCTTTTTCTAATATGGCCTACCTGGATACATATGAGGCCATCTGACAGATCAATATATATGTAAACAGGATAGAAGATCCCAAGTGCAATTAGAACATCAGATTAGAAGTTCTTTATTCTACAATTAAAGCAAAGGCTTAAAAGGAAAAACAGCACATTTCCAATTAAATCAACTAAGTACAAGTTAGTTAGTTACTACCATGTCCCATTTCTAAAATAGTAGCTTTTGTTGGCACGCTTTAGGAAGTAAATATTTACCCAGAGAAATGTAATTTCCTTTTCATTTATTTAGAAACTGCATGAGCTGGTCTCTGCTTTCTAATTTTCTTTTTACTAGTTAGGGTAGTAGAGAGTTTTCTCATTTTCTTCATTTTGATATTAGAATTGCATAGTTGAGCTTGTGTATATTTGAAAGGGAAAGACAGTATTTTCCTAATGTTAATTAGCAACTTTCTTTCTTACTTGCACTATGTTTTTTTAATTAAAAAAAAAAACCTGGATATAACATCAATGCTTATTTCCAAAGTTATTTTGAAATAACATCTGCTGATGAGAAGCGTGCAGAAAACTTTCATGCCGGTAAATGTAATTACTAATAATTTCATCATGATTGCTATGACTACAATTTACTTATTCTTAATTTATTTTTATAATGAACTGCTTCAGTAAAATGACAAATGATTCCATTAGTTAAGAAACTAAAATGTCAATTTACATGTGGTCTTTGGTGACTAATTTGCTGAGTTGAGGTTTTTGTTTTCGTTATGATAATAATATTTGGCTATGCTCTGTGAGCAAAATTTATGAGGTCTTAAATATTAATCTTTCGATTTACTGAAACAAGGTAATTTTCAGCTTTAAAATGTTAGCAGTTTCTCTTTTCAGGGTCTCGACTACCCAAGTTTTAGGCACAAACTTCTGCAACACTGTCATCCAAAAAATAATGCTCACTTTGTTCCCTGGGATCAAAACAATTCTTTTTCACTAATGACTGCAAATATCAGCTCATTTCTAACACAGTTTCCAATGGCAAACATTACTCAATTGTCAGTAAAAAGAAAAGGGATTACATCAGCATTCAGGGGGAAAAAATGTTCTGTTCCTCCTTACTCTACAGTCTATGTTCAATCAGCCTGGAGCTAATGGAAGCCCTCCAGTGCCGAGAAATAAACAAACCCAGTTGGGCAAATAGTCCAAAATCAAATCTAGTATATAAGGTGGACAATACATAGTTAGTTCCATTACCGAATCCTCCCTTGGGAGAGGGAGCAGCTTCAGAGCCCTTCTCATTACACACCAGCACCATCTGTAGCCAGCCCAAGCCTGATTTGGGAATGCATAAAGTACACGAAAAAAATAGACTCCGATTCAGGAGCCAGAGAATCCTATTTCAAGTTTAAATTTTGCTTGTGAAAGATCATTTGGTTTTATTCTCAGCAAACAGTGGGCCTCATCACTCACAATGAGGGACGCATGGAGCAAGGATTACTTCAGATCAAGGAGAATGAAGGTAATTGCTACGGTCCACAGGGATGTGCGGGCTCCCGTAGAGCTCGGGAGAGGTAGGGCCTGGTCCCATTAGCTGCAGAGCTTCCTTCCACTTCAGATGGCCAGCGCCCTGTCCTTGGGCCATTTGTTGCACTGCTGTGGTTGAAGTGCATCCTTCGATCCTAACTTGTAAATGGAGAGGAAGCCAATGGCATTGGTATCCTGAAAGTCTGTGGGCACTTGGTGTGTGTATGTGTGTGAATTTTAAGAAAGGCTCAAAAATGAGACAAAAACCTTTTATTTACTAAAAAACAAACCATGAATTATTGTTAGCAGGAGGGGATGATGTCAATTGTTCCTGTTTGGGAGCTAAAAAAAGGGGGGGGGGGCATTATTACCAATCTCTGAATATGTTACAAGGGTATGTGTAGTACTTGGGTATTTTCACCCAAGCTATGCCACCTTCCACCCGGGAGGCAGACGTTGCTGTATCAATGTTTCCTGTTGCCATTTTTATTCTCATTCCACCTCCATTCCCCAATCAACCCCCACCTTTGTCTAGTACCGAATGTCTCTGGAAATTATATTCTCTTCCTTGTTTGAATCACAATCATTCGGAACTGCAAATGATCCAGTGTTTTTGGACTTTTGAGTGCCATGAAGAGTCTGTATGTAAATTTGGAGAGAGAGCACTATATACGAAGTGTCTGGGGATTCACCCGCAAGGTAGATCACATTCATTTGAAGGTTCAAAGAAGGGACTCAGAATAGTGTTTCATCCTGCCCAAGGAGAGGCTGTGTAATTTAAACCCTGAAAGTAATAACCAACCCCTAATTTAGGAAAACCTGCAATCCGCAAATTGTGTCTCCCCCTCCCAGCGCCACTTGTCAGCACACACCACAGGCAGGAATCATTCATTATGGTTCATTATGGGTAAGACCCTCCTCTGGCACTCACCTGCCCGTAGAGGTGTTTCCAAGCTTGCCAAACTTCAGATCTGTTTGATGGTGGCTGCAGGGGCGTTGACTGTGTGTGCATCCTCCTGGCTCGGGAGGAATGATTAGGACCTCAGGCCTCACCTGGCCGTTGTTTTGCTCTAGGCAAAAATTTTGTGTAGGCAAAGTCATTGCTGCTAATCATGGTCTCAATGCTCTATCCTGTGAGGTGGACCTCTGGTCTTTGGAATTTAACTTTTTATGTTCTTGGCCTTGGTTGAGAAAAGTTGACAATCCTTCAGAACTCTCCATGAGTTACACTCACATCTGTTCTTAGCTTCAAATCTTGTTTGTTGAATCTCCTCCACCCTAGATTCCAGTATTGACTTTTTTTTCATGGTTATTTAGAACCTGAATTCTCCAGTGAGAGAAACATGAAATTCAATCTTATTTCTATTATTTTCTGATTGGGGATTTGTGGGAATTACTTAATTTTTCTAAACCTCTGTTTCCTCCACTAAAAAACAGATATGGGGGCACTTGGGTGGCTCAGTTGGTTGAGCATCCGACTCTTGCTCTCAGCTCAGGTCTTGATCTCATGGTTGTGAGTTCAAGCCCCATGTAAAAAAATGAGTATAATAGCAGTTGCATCATAAGATTACTGTGAGTATTGAATACCTTGATATCTGTGAAGATCTTTATCAAGTTAGTACTCAATAACTGTTAACTCTCATTATTAGTTATTTAATAATAATCTAAACTTACATTGCAATTTGCCCCTTGCTTAAGATTTTGTTCAGTAGTTTCTGATCCTGGGTCATCCCCACTGAGTTCTGACAATTCTCTTCATGACACTTAAAATGATGTACTTGAATACTTTATCCACAAAGAGACAAGAGCTAACATTTAGCCTGTAGTTCCTGCTGCCAAACACCGAGCTGAGTACACCAGAGGCAAATCACATTTGATCCTTACAACAGTTATACAAAGTGTGAATTACTACTACTACTGTTTTACAAAAGAGGAAACTGAAGCTGTAAAAGTTAAGTCATATGCCCAAGTGTATGGGAAGTAGGTGGTTGGGACTTTAAACCTACCTTTGTCCATGGCAGAGACAGACATAAATGTACCAACACCCACTTCCTCTTGCCCTGGACGTACAGACTCTGTTTCCCAGCTTCTTGGGTAAAGTATCTCCGTGTAACTGGGTTTTAGCCAGTGGAATGCGAGGGTAAGAGATGTGCACAGTTTCAGTGCCCCGCCCCATAAAACCTCCATTCAGAATCTTCCACTGGCTGCCTGCCAATACACACGGTGAAAATGGCAGAGCCTTCATCAACCTAGATCCTTGAATAACCGCATGGAACACAACACTTGCTGCTTCCCCCTTGCTTTGCCAACTGAGCTGAACCAAACTTGGTTTATGCTAGAGACATGTGCTTTTAAATCTGATGTTACTGTAAGTCATACTGTATCCAACTCCAAAGTCTTCTGTCTCTGCTATTATATGATGTGGTCATAACAACCAGCCAGAAAAGTGTCACGCTTTGCTAAGTCACAGAGGGACTGTTGGAATGTTTCATAGGTATGTTGCCTCAACTTTGGAATAAAGGTGTCCACGCTTTTAATCAATTATTTCAAAGTATTATACAATGAAGTCCTTAAATTAGAGGCTAGCATATTTCAAAAGTTTCTTATTTTGAATATTTTCCAATTACCCAAAAGTGATATAAAAATGAAATAGGATATTTTAAACATGGGAATCAATTCCTTAAAAATTGTCTTCTAAGAGGCTCTTGAAGATTACCCATAGTAACCATGATTTTTTTTTAACCTCTCCATGTAATTGACACATTTTTGAACTGAACTAAATCTTAGTATCTTACGCTGAGTCAATTACATTTTTAAAAAGTAGTGTTCTGCCAAAATCCACTGCATATTAGGACCCACTGAGTATGAAAACTTCTTAAATATTGCCTTTTCATAACACATTGATTAGCAACAGCAATCATGGCAAGGAACTAAGGCTTTTATTCCACAATTTATTCAGAACTTCTCCAAATATATCTTTAAGTTTCCACTCATATGCCATGTGGGGAAAGTAATATAATGCATAGTGAAGATAAAAAGTTCTGAAACCAGACAGTTCTATCTTTATATCTTGTCTCCTACATTTACAAGCTATTGACTTTGAGAGATTTACTTAAGATCTTTTGGTTTCATTTTTCTCTTTTGTAAAAGAGGGGCAATGATTACACCTCCTTCAAAGATTGAATATGAGGAGAAAAAGGTCATTTAGGAAAAGCATATCGACTGAAACATAATAAGTGCTCAATAAATGCTAGCTTTTAGAAGACTATAATTACTATTAAGTGTAAATTTTTCAGAAATATTTTATCTGAAATAATCTTCACATTATAAATGCTGTGCTGTCAGACGTTTCAGATGGAAAAAGTCTGGACTATATTGGTATCCACTATGTCTTAATAAGAAGACATATTGTGAATGAAAATGGTGTGTTTCATAGATATTTCCAAGAGATTTGGAGTTTTTATTTCAGATTCCAGGAAGTAGAGATTTAATGGCTAATATTTAAATGACAGGAAAGAAATTTTTCATTTGGGGTCAAAAGCTTTCTCCTTTTGTTAATGTAATGATGTCAAAGGATGGCGGAACCCTATTCCTCTAGCTTAGTCTCATCCCAAATGATGATGAAATAGAATATTCATCAGTTCTCTCTTCTCCTGAGAATAGGAAATAATGAGTCTCTACCCTTTATTTGGTGATTTGTGGAGGGGCGAGGGGGATGGGAGGGGAAGTTTTGTCTTTTTTTTTTCTTTTGAGTTAGAAAATTTCAGTTCTCAGTCTTCTCTCCGATACCTACTTATCTGGTTCCTAGATGCACTGTCTACTTAATTGCACCTCCTTCAACACGACTGGAGGCACCTCTTGGATTCCATGTATATCCAAGCTATAGCCCTGGAAAGAGTAGAGTCAGGAGGATGTCAACAAGATCTATGTACCAACTGTGGGCATTTCCTAACCACAAAGACCTTTTCCTTCGTGTCACTCCACTGCCACATAAAGAAGGCTCTTTGGCTGAAGCAGTTCAGTATGATTCAGCAGTACTTTTCACTGGGTAATTCTGAACCCCCACTTCAGCCTCTCTGCCTATCCAATTGTTCCCTTACAGGCAACTAAACCCTGCCTTTCCCCATCAGCCTCATTCTATTGCCCTCAACATGGCCCTGGTTTCTGTGTCTATTTTTGTTGATGGCATCATCATCTTTTTATTAGCCCCAAATAGAATTTTTAGTCATCTTTGACTCCGTCCTCCCCTCCGAGTTCTAAAATCAGTCACATCTAACTCTGAGATTTCACTTCCATTCAGCCTCCTGCTATGGCTCTAGTCCCGGCTTTACCCACCTGTTGCAGAGGTTGGCTCATTAGCCCCTTGTCTGAGCCCTCTGTCTTTATTCACTTTCAGCCCCCCTCCCAGCCCCCTATTTATTCTCTATTCCCTTGGCATAAAATTCTGTCTAAAGCACAAAGGTGACCCTGATACCCCCTGCCTAAAGCCCTGGGATAACTTATTAAGCTATCAATATATGCTTTGTTCTCACTCTATTTTCCTTTCTGCTAAACTAAATCTTTCCAAGGTTGTTCAACCTGGGTTTTCTTGAACAGGAGAAATTGCGAGGTAGAAAGCATGAATTGCCTGCAGAAAACTGCTTTGGCCAACTTCTGTTTCCCACAGCGTGAGTACGTTGAAAGGATTATCCTCGTGGGCGTGTTGGAGGAATCAAGGTGTCATGCACAGCACCAAACACCAGAGGCTTCTTCCTTTGCAAAAGCTTTCTTTCTCTGGTCAATTGGAAAAGATCTTTTTTTTTTTTTTTTTTTTGAAAAGATCTTCTGTGGCTGACGCTGGCAGTGGAATCAGTGGTGGGTCTGGTGTCAGAAGGAATATGCAGCAGCCCCTTAGGGTGGAATCTCTACAAAGGTAAGGTTCTCTGAAATAGGCTTGAGACAGGAGCTTGATGTGCAAAATGTTTATTAGGGATTATCCCTGTTAAGGAAAGGAAGGCATAGTAAGCAGGATTGGGGAGGGGGAGCAACTTATTTGTGGTGCAGGGTAGGCAGACAAAGCCTTGGGCAACCCAGCAGCGAGCCCTTGGGTGAAAACTGCCCTTCGGAGTTGTCTTGCAACACAAGCTGCCCTGAGAAGGGTACCTCCTGCAGGAGCTGAGATCTCGGGGCTGTCCGCTGACCTTAGTCTTCACGGCTGCACACACAGCAAGTCCTTCTGTGCAGATGGACTGGGGTGAGCCTCTTGGTGTCCACCACATTCCTTACAGGACCATTGGAGGCTGGCCTGACAGAGAACCTTCTCACTGTAAACTTTTGGGAGAAGAGCAACTTTGCTCTAAGACTCTTTCTCCCTCTTAAATAAGTGTCAAGGCTAGTTAAGGGTAAAGTTCTACTGCTGGTAGAGCAATGCCTCTCCAGTCTCATTGACTTTGAGCATCACAGATGAAAACAGATCAAAAACCACAGGCACTTACATCCAGCCTCAGAGTAGCTGGCAGCTTGGCAAAACTTGTAAACTCATTGACAGCCAAGGTGAGTGCCAACAATAACCATTCATGTTCACAGATAAGTATTTCTAAACATTTTCAAAATTATTGAAGGTAAATAAACCTGTTAAAAAGAAAAAAGAGGTATCCTGAAGCCAAGAGGTTGGAAGTTAAGTCACGATGATTTGAATACTCTTTATGGGCAACTCTGTGCTATTTGGGTCATAGTAGTTACATATTTGCAAGTTTGCCTTCCTTTCTAGATTATATTTCACAAGATGGAAAATACCTCTTATTTGCTCACAAGACACTAAATACTTAAGTCTGTGAAGTGAAAGGATTTAATTTAGGTTAATTTAATAATTGAGATGTCAAATTTTCATAATTTATTAATATACTTAGATTGCAAATGCTTTATTACTTTCTATAGAAACAGAGTTGGTTATTTTAAAAGAATTGTGTCTTAATAAAAATATGTATATATTTAAAATATAAGTTATCTAAAATGTGGATTAAGAATTTTATGGAATTGCAAATTACCTAAAACAGTCCTCCTCTCCTGAGTGTGTAAGGGAGGAAGGGAAGTAGGGGGATGCAATGTGCTTCCGTAATGTGAAGAAGAAAGGAAAATGGAAGAATGGAATAACAGCTATATAAACAGGAAGTCCGCCTCAGAAACCTACTCTTGAAATAAAAATTTAGAAAACCCTTGATCAGATTCCATTAAATGAACTAAACTAAAACGTAGGAAGCTGAAAACTAATTGTTACTGTATGTCAAGCATCTAGCACACAAATTGATTAAGACAGAGGAGAATGAAATGAGCTCCCATAACTGACTTTTGTATCATGTTTTCATTTGCATTTTCCCATTTGAACAGCTAGGTTACGAATCATAATTCTCACTTTACATATGAGGAAACTGATGTCAAATGCCTAGTTTAGAACAGAAATATGAGTTTGAATCTATGATAATTGATGCAACATCTCTTCTATGTCATGGTGATCAGCTACTGATGATGCCGAGTTGAAAATAGTCTTTAAAAATATTCTTTTTTTTAAAGATTTTATTTATTTATTCATAGACACAGAGCGAAAGAGGCAGAGACACAGGTAGAGGGAGAAGCAGGCTCCATGCAGGGAGCCTGATGTGGGACTTGATCCTGGGACCCCAGGATCACACCCCAGGCTGTAGGCGGCGCCAAACCACTGCGCCACTGGGGCTGCCCTTTAAAAAATATTCTTAAATTGGTATGTATGAAATAATATTAATTCCTCTTTTCATTCATTCAGTCCATAACAATTTAGTAAGCCCAAGGATCAAGGGCACCATGTGATGGGAATATATGGATAAAATTGACCAGATTCCTGCCCTGAGAATGACTACAGTCTGAAGCATAGGGCTCTGTGGAGTTGGAGTGATGGAATGTTCCAGGATATGCTCTTAAGCTAAATCTAGGAAGAAGGGTAAGTTCCATGAAGATGATCCCAGGAGAGAGCAGTCTAGAGTAAAGCAACAAATTGATTTCTCCTTGTGGAGCCTGTGGTATCAAATCTTTATGTGAGAGTAAAAGATTGGAAAGGGAAGGGAAACCATAACCCAGAGGACAGTGTCTGAACTGAAAAATTAATTTTGTGCGTAATGAGGGCCAAGGAATGATTTTAAGCTGAAGAATCAGGATTTTTAGAACTAATACCCTCACTTGTGCAGCAAACTGCTTCCATTCGCAATCATGGATAGCATTGAGGAAAACGAAGTCTTAGCAGTAGTCAAGGGGGGAGAAGCAATAGTCCGAACTAGCAGTACAGGAGTGGAGAGAGAGGTTGGGGCCATGGCTCAGGAGTTATTTTAAGGAGACAGACTTCACTGGACTTCATGAGAGATTTCAAATGAGAACTCTTGGTGAACAGGAGGTGAGAAGCCTTTTCTCTGGGATGAAAGGAAAGCAAACAAAGATGGGTTTATTGGTAGGAAATTGTGCAAGACCATGTTGGATTGATCTGTGAATGAGGAGGCTAGATCACCTGTCGCAGGGATCACAATGGCCCGGAGTGATGGAAGTTTGGCAGGGCCTCTGTGTGAGATGAAGAGCAGCTTGTAAAAAGATCTCTGTTTGGTATAATGGCCTATCCGAGGGTCCTTGCCTTACCCTCGCAGCATTATGTAGGTCAAGGTAACTCTTCTTTACTGACCTTCAGCACCTCGGTGCCTGGGCCAAACGTGCAAGGCTGTGTGCAGATCCAACTCTCAGCTGTCAAAGGACAGATTAGAGGAAGGATGGGAGATGAAATGTAATTCCAAAACTTCTGAGGTGGGTATGACAAAAAGCATGGAGGATTAGAGCTGAGACTGGAGGTCTTGATGAGACAGAAGATTGAATGTAGAGGGAGTACAGATGAAAAGAAGCCGAGAAAGGAATGTCATGTCAGAGAGCGGACTGTGATTTACATGGTTTGAACTGATACAATATTTCTGTGCATGGTGCAGTAGTCTTGTGCAGCATTTTATTATGCAGAATGCATGTTAGAGGGAAAAAGGACTTTAGAGGCCATTTATTCTTGTCCCCTTTTCTTTACACGTGACATAAGTGAGGCTTAGAAACTAGGCAGCAAGCCAGCGAGGAGCTGAGGACTGAAACACTGACTTGGCCGGTGACCTACCCCAAATATAGCTAAGATTTTACCAAAGATTTGTTAAACACTTGCTAAATGCAGGGCACAATGATTAGCATTGAGTTATACATAATCCCTGTTCTCAAGGAATTACTAACCAGTGTCTTATTGAGAACTCACATTCCATATTAAATCAAACAATTATTGATATCCTAAAAAAAATCAGGAATCCAAAATCCATCTAACTTAAGGGAGGTTTGTCACCAAAGTGTTAAATAGTTGCCTCTTTTCTTGTGGAATCACAATTTTGTATCACTAAATGAATAGATAGTGGCACAATTTTTATGTTCTAGGTCCTTGAATTGTATTTTCGATGAATAATGTCTGATGAAATCAAAACAAATAAACTAGAAAGTTATTTCACATTTTTACTTTCCTGTCTACAATATTAAACTGTGTTCATTGCTTCCTTAGTTTTCACTGCTAAATTTCTGGTGAGGCTGGAATGGAAACTGTGTACAAAATGCTTCACTTTTTTTTTCCACAACAATTATTTTTTATGTTCTTCACCTCTGGTGAAATGACCTCTACCAATTGTATCATTTTACAAGAGGCAATCAGGAGCTTTACAGGAAAAAAACAAATATTTTATTAAATTAATTTAAAAAGAAATATTTGAACATGAAAATCTGCATAGTATAAATATTTTATATGGGAAATAGCAATAAAAATTAATATTTAGTTATATTATTCGTATATGTGGGGGGTGGAATCTGCTAACTAATTTGGAAGCCATGGTTCTCGTCCTAGAATATTCCAAATAGCTCATGTAGAACGATTTTGCTGTGCCATATTTTAAAACTGGCTTATATTAACTCTGTTTTACTGTTTTTAAACTATACTAATGATTATATTTCTTACATATTTTCTTGAATGCTCATATACCACAGAGATATATAAATAAATTAATGTAAAATTCTCATAACCACTACAACCAAATTGGAAAGAACCCAATATAATACATATTAAAGCTTCTCGGTGAAATGAGAGACTGAGACACTTACCCGTGCTTGTGTTTTTATGTGGATACTGCAATATTTAAGTGGACCTGGGAAGCTCCTGCCTGCATTGGCTACTCTATGGGAACTGCCTTTTGGTCTTCAGGAGTAGAAGCATCCTTCCGGTTTGGCTTTCAGACCCGTATTTAGAACTGTAGAAGCTGTCTTGATGGCTTGAGTAATTTAGTGCAGATTCTCAGGGTTCTTCACTTTCATAAAATAGTCTCCTCTGGGAGGGTCATCAGATTGAAATGACTCCTAAGCCTGTATTTCTTTTAACTTTTATTTTTTTGTTACAAACTTTTTGTACAGAACACAGAATGATCAAAAATAAGATTCTACAACAGATTTCAAAGGCCTTACCGTCCTTACCTATGTGTTTTTAACGGTGCAATCAATCAGCACCGAGCAAACCCTGAAAAATGTTTAACTCCTGAAACAACTCCTAAATACGTTTGACTATCTCTTTCTCTGAGAATATATAAAACACTCATAACACTGGTTTTTTACTGTTCTTGCTATTCCTCAAGAGTGAATTCCTGCAATTGATGAAAATAACATGTGACACATTGAGACTTGTCTTTCTTTCTAATCATAGCCTATTTCCAGCTAAAGGAGTAATTATTTAAGCTACATGTGGGCAGTAGCTTAGAGTAGTGGTTTCAAGATGTTGTCACTAAACCAGCAACACCAACATCACTGGGAACTTGTTTAAAAAGCAAATTCATGGGCCAGACCCATTTGGAATAAAAAAAAAAAAAAATCTCAGGGTAGGGCTCAACGAGATTCATTTTGACAAGTCTCCTAGATAATTTTAATGCAACTTAAAGTTGTATAACTGCTTTGGAATTCACCTTACCAGAATAGGCCCATTTCTTAGGCCCAAAGCAGTTGCTGTTCTCAATAAAACATTGTTGAGGGAAGGAGTGAAGGAACAAGTGAGTCACAGTCTGGATAGTCTTTGAGAAGTCTTAGATTCCCACCCAGCAACAACCAGAAACAACAAAACTAGTTATTACTAAACAAAGCTCAGGCAAGATATTCCTTTCTTACTACTTAGTCACATTATCCTGCTATTAACTCTTAGTCACTGACTTGCATATGAATTTCACACCCCAATTTCAGAATAAGGTACTGAACTATATGTCTCAGGTCTTGGTTACTTCAGTAGGCCCAGGGTGCTGCTCAGGGATGGACCTAATGAAACAGACCCCATGACATTCTAACCTGCTCGCTCTGGGGAGCCAGAAACCGTTACCTGACATCCAGGTCCCTGGTCTGTGCAAATAAAAACAAGTATGGGAAATACCATATCCACAGATCATGAAATTAGCTCAAACTACAAAACAAAGCCTGGTATAACTGTTGAAAATCCTTCACAGTGGATAACTGTCCAAGATGTAGTTTAAAAAAGGGTAAAGACAATTTATTTTTAGTTTCTGTGACATTTAAAATGTGTAAAAATTTGTAGGTAATTGCTTGAACGTGCTTCCACTCACGTGTGCCATTTCTCCTGGACAAAAAATTCAGGAACGAAGGGAAGAAAGTCATTCTCCTAGTGAATCACTCATTCGTCGCTCCTTTTGGGGGTACTGAATTGTCAAATTCGAAATCAGGAAGAGAAGTCAAATTTATTGAACTTTAACTTGGAATTTATTGTTAGTGGTATGGCAACAAATACTTAGATAGTAAATAATAAGCTAAAGAGGGCAACAGTCTTTCTGCTTTTATAAATCCCTTCCATCCCTAAAATAACCTCTTGGGCTCTCAAAAAACGGCGAGGACAATGTCACAATTGTTTCTATTTGGCTTCATTTTCCTGATTCTTCTTCATATCTGGGGTCACTCAGAAAATTACAAAGTAAAAATCACACGCATCGACACACACACAAACATATATAATGTAATATATATTAGAAAAGAATAACTCACTAAAAGTACTGCTTTCAAAAAGATACGGGAAAAACCAGTGGGATTTTTATTTTGTCAAAACCTTGTTAGTCATGTTTTGATTTTGGATTTGCAGTCTGTGGAGTATTTTATACTTCTCAAATTTCTTCTGTTCACTTGTGACTCTCAAACCTAATAGAAATCTCCTTTTCCCCTTCAAGTAATACTTGTCTGCTTCGAGGGCTATCAGGGGAATACTTTCTAAAAAATTGTTCAAACCCGCTAGAGCAGTGCACAAATACATACCGAATAGGAACATACTGGAAAGCAGCCGTCAAAATAGCCAAAATAATCTAAAAGCTCATTGTAAAAAATACAGAGAACAAAGTAGAAAGAGTGCCTTAAGGGCTTAGTTTCAATTTCTGCAATAATCCACCATTTCAGATAGAGTTAATTCCCTAGACTGTGTACACATGGATAATTTAATTCCATGGATAATCTCTAATATTTGTTTGGGGATAAAATGTCAAACTTTTCCCACTAAACCTTTTCACCTCACCTTTGGACAAGTGGTCAAATGGGGAGATTTGTGGTTGCCTCCGGTTTGCCTGACTCCACACGCCAAGGGTAGTGCAAACAAAGTGTGAAATGGATCTCCCCTCCTCACTCCTACCATAACCACGGCTTCTTTTTGCCTGGTTTGGGGGAGGGAAATGAACAATGGGGTAGTGAAATGTAAAAGTCAAAGTTTCTTTTTAAGGACATTTAATTAATTTCAAAAAAATATGATATCTATTTTATAGAGTTTACATTAGATATAATATTTATTTTATATGACTTATATAATATTTTAATGGGATAGATAAAAATGACCTCCTCTACCTAGAAATGGATATCTGGCTGTTTTGCTTGGGAAGGTGATATTGGACAAAGCTTCAGATTTTGAGGCAAAAGCCAGGTGTTTAGATTGCAGCGCTGGCACTGGCTAGCTGAGTAAACGTCAGAACGTCAGAAAAATCTATGAGCCTTAGTTTTGTCATCTATAAAATGGGAATAACAATAACTTTCTCAGAATTTTACAAGGATTAAATAAGGCTCTGCACGTGAAAACACTTTTATTTTTTATTTTTTTATTTTTTATTTTTGTTAAATAAATTTTATATTTTTATTGGTGTTCAATTTGTCAACATATAGAATAACACCCAGTGCTCACTTTTAAACCATGACTGCTACGCAGTCATTTGTTGAGATAACCTATAGACTGTGGAGAATCCAGTACCGGGTGAATACGAGACCAGGATGTTTCAGGAAGGCTGAGCTTCGAAGCATCATTGGCAGCAGTGGCCAGTTGGGGTTCTCCATGGGCTCCTTCCTAATTTTACATCCCCCAATATCATTCCAATGTTCTACATCTAGTAGCCGCTCACTACATGTTTGCTAACAACTCACAAAATCCTTTTCTAACAGATTGAAATTCAGGGCAGTAACCAAGAGTCTTCAACACATCTTTTTCTCTGGCTGGCTAGAGATGGGTAGCTGGAAGAAACATGTTTTCTCAGGCACTCTCCAGAGTTGCTTTATAGAACAAGGAGAAACATAAATTTTTACTTTAAGAAATTACAAGTGGCTTCTTTTTCATTTTGTGTTCACATAGTCAAATAAAGGATTTATGTTTCAGCTGCAGTCAGCATCACCAGAGAGAGTTGCCAGACAAAAACATTCAAGACCAGAGAGTGGGAAAGAAAAGAATTCTGGGAAGACAGAATTAATAGCCTTGATATTTGGTATAAGGGCAAATTATTTTCATTAGTAAAGAACGTTTTAGAAATTCCATTAACTTCCATAATAATCTGACTATTTTTTGCTGAACAGTATAAGTAAAGGAAATGCTTTGAGTTATCATTGAAACATTCATAATACCCTTATCGAGTACAGCACAGCCTGAGATATTACTTTAGATGAAGGAAACATCTTAAATATAATTGCCAAACTTGAACAAATTCTCAACATAATAGTGAAATCAATGTGTGATGGTGAGGGTTTTATAGCACCGTGACATTTTAGAAGACAAAACTTTCCATTCCTCCTTCTGAGAAAATTAACTCACTAAAGACTTTTGGCATCATATTCCTCAAACATAAAATTTCATATCAGCAGAGTTGGGAAGAGATTATGACCTCCAGAGAACATTTCAAAGCAAATCACTGTTTCTCCGATCTAAATCGTCAAAATAGTAAGGAGATGAATATATATTAAATAAAGTTTCGAGGAGAGCTGAGTTCTAACTGTCTTCTCTATTTTAACAGCGGTCAGTCGTGGATCTCTTGAGCAAGTTGAATCAGCCTCATCTCTGAAGTACTTTCCAGAGCCTTCAGTGGGGTACCATGTAATGCCTCCAAACCTACGTGACTAACAACACTTTCAAAAATCGCCTCCAACCCCAGAATAGTTATTATCTTCTTCTCTAAGAGTAATACCATTTGGTGACTACTTTCCATGTATTTGTGATCTAGAGTTTGCCAGTCTTTACATATTATACAGCTGTCTGTCTTTTTAATGTGACCAAATTTTCAATAAAATAATTAGGAGTGTACTCTTAAATCTTCGAAAAAGAAAAAAAATTAAAACTTCATATGACATGTAGTTTTTTTCCATGTTAATTTGTAATTACACAGTACCATAATAGATTATTTAAAATTAGGACTTGAATAATCTCTCCTATTTAAATGTCACAGCCTTTGGGAGGACTTTTCTGCCCCTAGTCTCTCCAGTATTCAGTCATCCTACACTCTAGGGGAAAAACACTTTGGAAATTGGATTACTTCTCTACTGAGGCCTTTTGGATTTCTCCTATTTCCCCATCCAGATTTCCTATCCACCCTTTTCTACCCAGCTCTTTGTCTCAGTCTGACCTGTATTGACTACATCAACCATCTCCCTTGTCCTCTGGTTTCTGGCTGGATTTGGCAATGGAGAACACCTGTAAGAGATGAGAGGTGGAAAAAGGGCTAAGTTTGGCATATTAATCCTTTTATCCTATCTGTCACAACCTGGTTGCCCACTTTCCAGTTCCTGTAAGGCACTCATGTCGACAGCATCCTCTCAGTTGGTTTCATTATCTGCTCATTTCTCATGCCTTCTCAACCTACAGGTGATAAGAGTCAATGAAGGTGCCATACTTAGATGGAGGCATAAAGGCTTCTGCCTTGAGCCTAATGCTTTCAAGAGCCTCACTCTGATTCTCCACATTGAGAAGAGTCTGCCCACCCAGAGCCTGCTGTCTTCCCATTTGGACCATACTCAGGACCACAGAATACCCTGTCCAGGCTGCCCTGCCACTACTCCTGGGGCCACAGTTGTCCTTTGCTCCAAGTCAACCCTCCAAACCTCAGACTATGCTGTAGGCATGTGGACCCTAGGGCCAGAGAAATAGCCAAAGATTTGCAATATGTGGAATGTGGGTAGAGTTAGAACATAAAAAATAGAGGACCTACCCAGAAATACAGGTTTTTTTCTCATTGTTTAGGGTATACCCTCTTACCAGACCATGCATCTATGGGGCTATATCCACCTAGTGAGAATACTTTCTTCAAATTTGCAAAAAGATATCATACAAACTCACGGTAGCCTTGGAACTATTAAAATCAAAGTTTTTAAAAATTATGCTACCCAGCTTTCCAGGGTTTTCTTGAAGGTTCTCTATTAGCTACTATCAAGGCATGAGGATGGAATTGTTAGTTAGGCAGGTTTTCCATTAATCAAAGCAGAGTGAGGCTCTGATGTGTTTTATATATTACGTTACTTGTAAAGTTTTATTTGAATAGATGGTTCTATAGAAAAGTAATTTTGAATATCACTGGAGTATATGATCTAAAAATTTCCATCAAGCTTACCCATTAGGAGACCCTATGATCCCCTATCTTAAACCTTTTGCAATCTTCTAGTCATCTAGTTTTAGACCTTTCATTGAAACTATGAAATTTCTCACTGTCCTATTTCCTTTATTGGTCCTTGTTCACATATGCTTCTCTAACTTAGTTGGAGTGGTTTTTTTTTCCCCCTTTTCCTCAATCTTTCGAAGAATTGCACCCAAACCATCTCCTTTGTAAGGTCTTCCAAGTTAATCTGAATCCTGATGAAAAGTTTTAAACTCTCCATCATGGGCTCCAAAGCAGAAGAAACACAAGCTTGTTTTTAGAGTTTTGTTGTTGTTACTCTTGTTCCTTTGTTTTTCTCTTGCTTGAGCTTTAGATATTGTCCACTTTCTCTTGACTGTGTAATAGGAGAACAGGTGGCTCCCATCCACAAAGGTATCCTCTAATGTATTGAAATTAAAATAGATTTCAGTCTAAAGTAGGAACATAAAGATAAGCAGAAGGATTCAAATGAATGCTAAGATTTCACACAAAGGAATGGAGAAGCAGCATTGACTGAATACCATGAACCAGGTGTTTTGATAACAAGATTTGTTGTATAAGAGTTATCTAAAATTCATTGAACACTTATTATGTGCCAGAAACATAATTTCACTCAAGCCTCCTAATCTGTAAGGTAGGAAATATTACCAACTCTATTTATAACTTTGTATACTTTAAATGCGCTTATTTAAAAAATCTTGTCTGATTATCCTGTATAATTAATTTCATCTGAAGATAATTCATACCCTGATCATTAACCTTGTTGCCTCCCTTTCTTAGTATTTAATTTAGTCATTTTTTTGGAATTTTAACATTTGGACTCAATTTGTACTTTCTGTTTGTTTGTTTATGTTTTTCATTTTCCATTTTACTCTCCTATGGTTCTATGTCTCTGTCTCTGTGTGCCCTTATTCTATTAATGTGTTTGGAAATTTTATCTGTGAGCTTATTTTGTGTGATTTTTTTTTCCTTCTTAGCTTTTTCCCCTCTATTCTCTTTGTTCTCTCACAACCTCATTCTTCAGTGTTTTATATCTATCTCCATTTGGCTCCCTGACCTGAACCAAGTCTTATAACTGTATTTTGGTACTTCTGTTCTGTGGTGGTTGGAGAATTATCGGGGACTGAGTTAATAGAAGCAATGGGAAACGAGTTACAGATCTCAGTTATGTGCTGTGTCTGTGTTCTCGTATCTTGCTGAACCTGCAGTTGGCAAAACATAGAAACCTTGACTACATAGTTCTTATAGATACACGTATTTCTCTATTTTAAAATTCTTATGGCAAATGGGAGCATCTGATCTAATCTCTGGTTTTAAACAGTAAACTTGACTCTATTGCTCCATCTTGTGTGGAACACTTTTCTTCATTTTTACCCTGAAAAAATCCTAACTTCAAGTGCCTATGCCTATTTGCAAAGTCAATGCCCAGCTGGCCAATGGTATCTAAAAACAGATATTTGCATGGAAACTTTGAAACCAATGAAAATATCTAAGGTAATTTCTTAAGTTCAGAAAAACCCAAAATCACTATGGATTGACAGACAATTGTTTTTTAATGCTCCAAATGACCTTGCCATTGAGTAAGTCATTTAGCCTAATCACAATTGATGTATATAGTATAGCCAATCTAAAAATGTCACTGTACTAATATACACATTTAAAATAGAGTGCTTAGATTTAGTGTGCACATAAACCTCAATGTCTCTTATTTTATAAAGTCTTGCATAATAGCAGCAGAACACATATTTACAGAAACTTTTAAAGATCTTTTGACAAAGTTTTAAAATTACCAGACTTCCTGTAGTCAAAAGTAAAGGATTCCTGACTAGATACCGTACAATAAAAAGCACAAAAAAGTAAATAAACACTAAAAAATATGTTATCTCTCCTTTAACCTTGGTTCAGAGTAAAGTTGAGAAGCAATAAAAAAAAATCTGTTGATCTTATGTGTCCCAGATATGTTCAAATTTGTTTTGTGTCAAAAAATAAAGGACCTTAATCAGACGAAAAAGGAAAAGTAACAACTGTATATTTAGGAGCTGTACTTAACAATTGTTTGAAAATTACCATTAACCTATTCTTTACCTCATCTCTGAAATCTAGGGTGTTAATATGTTGGTGATTTAGTTAGTCTGTTCTATTTATGCTGATGACATTTAACAAAATACGTTAATTCACAAGATGATTGATAAAATATTAGTAACAAGATATACTCATTTTAACAAGACATACTCATTTTACAGATATACTCATATTAGTAACAAGATATACTCAAAGGTTTTCAGAATATTTCCTGAAGCCATACAATAACCTGTAAATGGCAAAGCCAATTTTAGAACTTGTGTTTTCTGATCACAAATCTATCAGATTCAGATCTTAGCTTCAAAGTCCAAAAACTAAGATAAATCTCATTTTTTATCTTAGAATCAGTCATGATATTCTGCAAGTGGAGATTTATATTTCCATTGCTGTTTTATTTTTTTTTGCTACAATGCCATAATAAATATGCAACATGTCCTTTAAGCAACTTTCTGGAACTGTAATACCAATGAATGACTTTACAGAATTATTGAATAGAATTTCCACTTAGTATAGAAGAAATGCCTTGGTTCAGCAACATCCAGTAAGTGAGCACATAAATAATTGCTTATTAAAGACTTTATATATAGAATATTACAACCTCTAAGTATTAGCAATTCGATAATGAAAACATTATGATTTACTTGCCACCACCATTAGTAATTGACACCATGGATTATATAATATTACTTCCTGCCAGTAATTTTGATTGAAGCGAAGGAGAAGTGGCCATGAAATATGCATTTATAACTCTATATGAATACAGTACAATTACTATGAATGGTTGATGAACTCTTTAACTTTCTGATACTCATTGACAAACTGTATTAAATTTCATTCTATGGCATCTGTCAAGGAAAATGCAAAACTCTATTTACTGGGCCAATTAGAAGGAGAAGGAATGTTCAATCAAATTTATGTGAGGTCTGAATAAGTTATATCACATTTATCCTTGGATAGGGGAAGAAAATGTTCTTAGACTTTTGCACTTTTGATATAGGAAAGAAATTGATAAATTGATTGGGAGTTCACAACAAAGGGCATTTTTGCAAGGTCATAGTCTATCGGGGTCCCCATGATGGAGACAATGGAAGACCTGAGCTTCAGCAAAAGAAGAATGGCCAAGCTCTCCACGAAGACTGTAGGCACATACAATGGTATTATAAAGACAAGGTTATACAGCCTCATTCTTTTCACATAAAGACATAGCTGTCTAGATAAATTTGTCCATTTAGGGACTCTTGTTTATAAATAAATTCTGAAAGCAGAAGAATCTGTCTCTAATCTAGAATTTGTCTAGGTTAGAGGAGGAAGTCTCTGTCTTTGAGTTAAGAGGAAAAAAAATTATGACAAAACCAATAATCCAATGTGCAATTGCCAAAACTTCTGATATCTCTAACAGAAATGAGACTGTCTGGCCTACGTATGATCTCTCATTTTTGTCTCAGCACACACAGAAAACCACGGCCTAAGTGTCAACAGAGGTAGGATTCGAGGTCTCTCTGAAAATGACCTAAGAAAAAATATGGGGCCCAAAGAACTGAAGAAAATTTGGCCCATGGCCCCTTTAAATTTTTCCTTCAGCTAAACAGACATCTAGTCATTTAGAAAAGAACCCACCCCCTTGTTAGACTAGCTGAGGGACAATCCCCTGTTGTCATTTTTATTGTCTGCCCTGGAGAAGGAGGCAGCTTGGGATGCCTAATGGAATCTTGATTCTATTTCACAGCTACAGAGCACAGCCAGAGGCCCGTGGTGCTTTTGTGAGCCAGAATCCACGGAGGCTAATTTTGGCTGAATAGAGGCTAAAGAGAATTCATTTTTCCTTGTTACATTTATTTCACTAAAATTGTTCAAACTCACAAGATATTGCTGGAAGGACACCAGCAAGCACTTCTTAATTGGGGCCCCATTCAGTAGCAAAACTGACTTTGCAGGTACCAGCGCAGAGGTGATGAGGATTTCAGGAGCCCTAAATGCATGGAAATTAACCTTAACACAGGAGATATAAACGTTATCTCTACTTAGATGTGGAATGTAATCTCGAGGCTTCTGTTTCACATACTTGCTGGAAACTGTAACCATGGCTCTCATCTTTCAGTTGCTACATATGAAAGGTTTCATGTCCAGACATCACCAGTAGATTCTGCTGAGCATGCTCAGGGAGATAATTGCTATTCCCCCCCAAACGCTAAGAGTCTCTAGAGATAACTAGTAGCAATTGAGTTTTAACCAGCATTCAGAAAGCCAAATGGACAATAGAGATACAGGAAGAATCATTTTGCTTTTCCCTCCTACTGAAAATTTTAATGAGTAAGAAACATTTTATATTTAGGTTTTAAAATGTGTGCAACGTACCGGTTCTACAAATTATCTCAATGTTAATAGTACAGAATCCCGTTCTGAATTTTAATCTTGCACACATTCTGATTACTACTCCTCGCTGCTCTAACTTCTTGCAAGTTTTTAACTCAATAATTAATAAGGACAGCCATTAAATTGCTAAAGTCTTGCAGAAAAAACTGTGTGAACTTGCTAAGTGTTGATGTGACCGTTATTATTTTCTATGGACTCTCCAATCTTTGTTTAAAGGAAGTATCATCTTCAGAAGGTACCAGGGGAAGGTGTGATTACCCCCATTTTACAGATGGAAAAATTAAAGCTTATGAGACAGTGATAGGAGTGCCTGATGGAAGAATTTCTGTCTTCCGTTTCAAAACTTACTCTTTTGAAATTGGTGGTATAAAATAAGCCTAATGAATTTAAAACATAATTCTGATATGGAAGATTGTGTTTCACAAAGAGAACTTGGGGAGAAAATGAATTTCCCTGTAACAGGTACTCCACGTTGTTTGTTGTCCAGAGGGTTCTGAGGGTAGTTAACCTAAGCTCACCTGCATTAAATATTGACCCTGAGGGGCAATTTGAGGCCTTGCTAATGGGGCAATTTGGGGCCTTAATGATGCAGACAAAAAGGTCCACAATCCTACTTGATGAAGTGAAGAGGCTCATTAGCATGATTTTCAAGGGTGGTGCTCAAAGAATTAGCTTGCCAACCAAAGCCATGTCTAAACTGGTCAAATAATGAGCTCTTCATTTAGCCAGAGTGCTGTATTTGACCAGTGTCTCCATGTTCTTATGCATTTTTCTTTTCTTCTAGAGCATTAAGTTTTTTACCGCAACCTAAATGGACAGCTAACTTTTTGCAAAACTTTGAGAGCATATCAAATATGTGGTATTTTTTAAAGCAACACGAAATGAGAAGAGTTCATGTAAGCTTACGCCAAATCACCAATTAACCCTACTAGGGGAAAGTTCTGTGGTGAAAACAATGACATATTGTTTAAGCTATTGGATTTATTGAACACATCCCAGTTTCTAACATTCAGTGGAGGCAAATTTAGGAAATAAAGCATCCCATATCACCTTTAAAATATCAAACAACAGAGCAATACAAATGCCATCACATACGTAATTTCAGTGACATGCATGGAGCTTTTGCAAGTGCTCAGTAAATTTAAATCCATAATGCCTTGAGGAGACAAATGTACACCCAAATACATACCACACACACACACTACACACATGCAGCATGCAAACCCAACGTTAACTCAGTCAAGTAGAAAAGGCAGCTGTACTGTACTCAGTGCTTCATTATCAGAAATTCACGTTCATTGAACAAATACACAGTAAGAATTATCAACAAAGGTGGAGAATTCTCCTTGTTTGTGGAAAATGTGTTGGAAGGCTTTAAGAAATATAGTATTTAAAAAGTAACTGAAAATATCTTAGTTCATCAAATAAATATGTAAACTTTTTTCTTGTATCATTTTATGTAATATACTAGCAAACTGTCTAATTCGATTATGAAATACAACGATAGACTGTTCTTTGACTTACTCCTAACCGTTTCACCAGATAGACTGAAGTGCCCTCAGCTTTGCCCTAGGCTCTTAATGCCTCAAGCTACTGCTTTAGTGGCTGATTCAAGGGGGAAAAAAAAATAAAGAATGAAAATTCAAAATGTGACACTTTTAACTAATCAAGTGCAAGATACTTTCCTTTCAGCATTGGTAACAGATAGCTTCTTCCTACATACGCATTCTATAGTTGACCACAGTCTTCGGAATGGACATGTTTTAAAAATGGGATAATGTAATTATTATCAAAACTAATTGGTACCTCAAACGGCCCAAATTTAAATTCAATAAGCACAGTAGAAATTACCATGTTTTAAGTTGTGATGCTTCACCCTACTAAATTTTTAATTGTGGCAGATATGTTCTGCTTCTGGGATGTAGAATAAGAAGGGGGGCAAAGACGCCCGACATTCCTCCATATAAAAATGTTTTTGTAATCACTCTATTTAAATAGTAACATTTTATTTTTTTAAGCACTTAGTTTCTTGATCAGGATCCATATTCATGGGGTCTCGCTGTAATCCACTTTACCACTTAATGTTGCAATTCAAATGTTCAGTCAGAAGCAAAGCCCTCCAGAATAAAGCATGAATATTACCGTGTGGGGCTGTAAAGAGAAGACTATTAGAATATATCACCAACACACTAGGGGACCATTTAGTCCACTGCTCTAAATACATCATTTAATTACAATGGAGACATTACTTCATGTTTCTACTGATGTAAGTATTATTAGAATTCATGATATTCGCAGGCTACTGTGGGCCATTACATTGGCCATAAGCTATTCCATAAGATTTACTACTAAAGGCCCGCAAGGGTATTTGAGCATTCATGGATTCTGTGGCAGTAGGCTTTTATCTAAGACACATAAGTGAGGGACAACCGAGTTATTATCTCTAAGAAACATAGCTTAATATTTTGGATTCTAAAGGTTAAGGTACCATAAATCCTGAATTACTCTGAGATATCACATAAAGAGACATTTTTATTTTATTTTACTCTATTCTGCCTCTTAAAATATTTTATGATGGCAGTTTCTAGAGTTGTACCATGTTGTTTACATTCAATCCCTGGATGCATCAAAACACTGACACAGCATTTCTTTTAAACTGTAGTACGGAAAGCAAAAAAAAAAAAAAAAAATATATATATATATATATATATATATATATATATATATATATATATTGTGTGTGTGTGTGTGTGTGTGTGTGTGTGTGTGTGTGTGTAGTATGTTGTCTATGGCATAGAAGGAGGGGAGAGGGAGAGAGGGAGGGGTTAATCAAATCCTTTTTTTTTTCTTCTTTAAGGCATACCCAATTTCCATTTTAGGAGTCTTGCTCAGTGCTTTGATTGGCCCTTTTCATGACGGGTGTCCTTGTGTTGGTCGGAGCTGAGCTGATTTGCCCTTAGATGCAAAGCCAGGATCCTCTTGGGAAGGGGATTCTAAGGGACCGCACAGGGAAGAGCAGATCAGCTGCAAGAAGCAGCTTCAGAAGACTGCCTGCTTTTGCAGACAGTGAGAATTACAACCAGAAATCTAAGCAAAGACTGAAGAAGGGGTTTAGTATATTTGTCACAAAAAGTAGGCAGACACGAAAACATTTTTTTATTATGAAATGAAAACTTCTAGATAACTTCCCACCAAATGAAAGCTTTGGAAAAGCATGAAATTCAGGCAAACGCTCCAGTTTCTCCCATGCCAGATGCCATGACAATGCCAGCTTTACATGTCTCTCCAAGTCTCTTTCTTGGCATTTTGAGGCACCTGTTAAGCTTCTGAGTCTTAACACGTGAAGTCTATAACTCTTTCACTTTTAAATTTTTTTTAATTTATTTATGATAGTCACACACAGAGAGAGAGAGAGGCAGAGACACAGGCAGAGGGAGAAGCAGGCTCCATGCACCGGGAGCCTGACATGGGATTCGATCCCGGGTCTCCAGGATCGCGCCCTGGGCCAAAGGGCAGGCACTAAACCGCTGCGCCACCCAGGGATCCCATAACTCTTTCACTTTTGATAGGAAAACTATCAGATTCGTCAGCATTGGTTGTCTCATCTAAAGAGGAATCTAAAAATGACAAATAGTAGCAAACAGCTAGAAGGGGATATGAGGGTACAGGAGTTGTGTTTACTGGGGACAGGAAGAACTATTGGGTTTGAACACAGAACATCCACTGAAAAGTTAGGCAGACAAGTCAGATATATGGTCTCTGAATTTGAAAAATGGATGCCTCACTTCCAGAGCAGATTTTTCTGTCATCTGCCTTCCTCCCTACCCTCCTCTTTACCCCAAACCAGTCAACTCCAAGAATGTACTATTCCAGGCCCTTAAAACTTCTAGGAGAAAAAGTTTCCACCTCTGCCATAGAAACCATCACCAGAAGGGTTTTGTAGCTTTGTATGATGGACAAATGCACTAAAATGTTATCTTGAAGGCAAGGTAGTAAGTAAAATATGCACAACTACCTTGGACAAATTTAGCTGTTCTTCATTAAAACCTAAAATATTTAATGACCTCAATTAAATTTAAAAATCATCAAATATACACACTAATAGTATTTACCATAAAGTCACACTGCTTTCTCTCTTTTTCGTCCAATTAGAATGTGCTAAAACATTGTCCTTTGGGGCCTACATTCTAGATTTAGCCACTTTGTATTTTACATTAAAAAATATAGTGCATATATTTTGACCTCAAACATACTAAATCTAAATAATATTTTAAAAGCTAAGTATTTTGAATTAACATTTCAGGCTTGCAATAATAAGTACCTTTCGGAAAAGTTAATACTATTTTTTGATGAAATTGTCATTCCATGAAGACCAGGCAAAATTTCTCAATCTTAGGAATTTCTAATTTCTAAGTATTAGCCTTTACCACATACAAATGGTTAGACATTTTTTTTAAAAGGCAGGAACCACACAATATTGAGTTACTAGAAATGTTTCTACATATGCTATACCTGTTTCAGTTAGACCTTTAACATACCTGAAGCTGCTCATGCTCCCCCAGTTTTCTTTTCTGAAGCCATGTTTTTTTCCCAATTACAGATTTTTCTAACCACACATATCCATCAACTACATTTTTATTTTTTTATTACCTATTAATAAATTAGTTCAATCATTCCCTTTGAAAGGTAGGGAAGATCACCATTACTTTATCCGGATACTCTTCTTATAAAAGATGTAGTCTAGAGAGGTGCTACCCATCTTCTTAATTCTAAACCAAGTACTACTTCCTCTTCAGAACTGAGTAGCACCTGTGTGGTGGGAATTTGAGCTCAGGGAGTTCAAAAATTCCAATCGAGAGAGCCAGCACAGGAGTTGGGCAGCCTCTGAGTGAAAGTACTCCTGGCCAAAAGACCAGGGCTGAGGGTCAGGGCCTCATGATTTCTGCCTGGGGGAGTCATCATCCTGGAGACCAAGACATATCTAACAGGAGCAGCCTGGGAAGATTTGGGGGTTGACCTAGTTCTGAAAGAATGGGCTGAACAGAAATGGGTAGATTCCATTAATTTATTATCATGCTTATTGAGCAACTACTATGTGTAAAGGCCTACTGAAAATGCGAGGGATACAAAAATGAAACAAGAGGAGTAGAAATCCCTATCTTTTTGGATCTACCATTTTGTTGGGAGTAGTTAAAACCAAGGTTCACATGAACTGCCCAGAAAAATGAGAATGAAAATGTGGCTCACTCTCAACTCAGCCTTCCCATTTGCTTTTCCCACCAAGTAGAGCAGCTCCAGGGTTAGCCTCACACTATCAGGTTTAATCCCAGTGTGCTCAAACATTAGGTCCTGGGTTCCCATATTCATCTCACTGAGTTGTGTCTTTGAAGCCACTCTCATTTTGCGTGAGGTGAGGAGAAAACCCCTTCCATTCCTCATCCTTGGATAGGAATGAGAGTTCCACCTACAGACAACTGTCTCCAGAGAAATTTCCTTTCTCAGCTCTGGAGTGTTCACTCTTTCCTGGTGAGGGAAGATGATCTCTGATCCTGGGAGGAATGGTTTTCCAATCTCTTAGCATGACAAGATGTGTTTAGGTGGTCTGAAACACTACCTTTTGTTTTCTTTCATGTAACGCTAATTTTTTAAATTAGGTGCCCTCATGCATATTTTTTCGTTGATAACCTCAATTCTCATCCTATATTTAAAAATAATCTCAAAGGCAGTAATTACTGATATTAGAATGAAACCTGTTCTTGTCATTTTTTATGTATCCAATGAAATCTATGACAATAATTTGATACCCATCACTATAGTTTTAAAACACATGAACAAGTTCTTCTCTCACAGTTAGAAGTTTACATCATCCTTTTACTCCTTGAATTTAAAGTCTCATCCCAATTCCCTTCTCAGGAGTTTTGCCTAATGTATTACATTGTTATGCTTGAAATGACTTTCCTGAGCCTTGTTAGAGTTCTCTGGGACTAAAATATGCATATAAGCCAAAATAGAATTAAACATTTTTTGTGACCACAAATTTCTTGGTGTTTTAAAAAAAATTATTTTGCATTGAGCCCTCTTTACAATTGTTGTTACTATGTGATTGATTAAAATAACCTGGCTATATTACTAATTTTGATAAATAATTCTCAAAGATAAAATTATAATTCTATTGGAAGAAATACTTTAATGAGAAGAATGGGCTTTTTATTTTTACATAATTCATGTTTCCCTGACTAAATATTATTTTTTGCTGAAATAACACAGGATTCAGCATCAATAATCTATTCATATATTTTATAGATATATGAATAATAAAAGCTATTCACATAAATAAGATAGTAGTGATGCAAAGGCTTTTATTATAGCAATGTTTTTCAGTATTTATAACTCAAAGTATAAGCCAAAAGTCACATGATTATTAAAAAATCTACTTTTAATTACAGTTTGATTAGTTCCTGTTTCAATTTTATTAAAAAATAAATAAAAGGAAATCATCAGTTTCTAAAAAGGTTGGGTTATTCCTTTGTTGGAGTAATTCATTTCCTTATTTCTGGTCATTAAACCAAGATTTATCAAATGACAGTCATCCCATTTTTCCTTCACTTAGAGGTTTAACTTTGCATACTCAGAAATGGTTAGGAAAAATGAAAATACAGTTTATTTCAACACTCTTTCCCAAAATAATTGTTTTGGGTGGAAAAAGTTTTTATATTTTCATATATTTTTATGAAAACAATGGACCTATTGGTTTTACTTATTCTACTTTTGGAAAATATGTGTTATAAACTTAATGGCAAAGCGAGTTATTATTTTTAAATCATACAGACTGACTTTTTATTAAAAAAGACTTCATTTTTCATTGCAGATAAATGTGCTAATTTGTGACCCATGAAAACTAACTTTCTTTTGAATTCTAATTCTAAGATGATAGATAGATATAGATAGATAAATAGATAGATGATAGATAGATAGATAGATAGATAGATAGATAGAATAGCAAGTGGAATGGTAGCCTCCAAAATATATCCATGTTAAAACTCTGAAATTTGTAAATATGGCTTTATTTGGATAAAGAGTCTTTGAAGGAATAACTCAATTAGGAGTTTTGAGATGAAGAAATTATCCTAGATTGTCCAGGTAGATCCTAAATCCAGTGACAAGTGTCCTCATAAGAGATACACAAAAGAGAGATATATAGAGAAGAGGAAGAGAAGGCAATGTGACCATGGTGACAGGGACTGGAGTGACACAGCCACAAGCTCAGGAATGCAGATGGCCACCAGAAGCTGAAAGAGACAGGGAATTAGATTCTCTCCCAGAATCTCTAAAGGGCCTTGCCAACACCCTGAATTTGGTCTTCTTCCTTCAGAACAGGGAGACAATAAATTTCTATTATTTTAAGCCACCAAGTTTATTGCAATTTGTTAATAGCAGCCATAGGAAACTAATAGAGATAAATAATCAGATAGATGTAGATAGATAGACAGATGAGAGATAGATGATAGATAGATAAGATAGGATAGACAGGTTGAGGAATTTGCTGCATGAATGAAAAAAGCACTTCTACCTTTCTTTATTTTGTCATTATTGGACTCCTCAGGGTCTTCCTATTCCTTATCATTAATCAGTGGATGGAAGAGGCAACAAATCTAAACAAAAATAATTATCTAATTTGGAATTTGGAGTCTTCCAACATTGCCAAAATATCCCACTTCTAATGTCCTGTGTCACTCTTAATAGAAACTAAGTCAGATAATGATTTTTTTAAATGTCTGAAAAAAAGCAATATTTTATAAAATCTCTTTGTTTGGTACCTGAATATTTTTAAACCCAGAAGGAAAAAAAAAGTCACCATATTAAGATTCAGGACAAATGCAAGTTATGAGCTTCTTTTGTAAAGTAGGAGAAAGAGAATTGTAAAGGGGAAAATGGGGAAGGAAAACCAGCATGACACACGGATCATAGACATATTTTTAGATAAATCAATTCAGTAAAAAATACACACAGAAGTTGAAGATATAAAGACTGATCCTCTTAAAACTATCTATGCTGCACACTTCTTAGTAAGTGTTGGTACCCTAGAAGTACATTTACCCCTGTGTAAAAACCCCTAGTCCTCAGTAGAAGATTCAGATCTTGCAGTGCTCAAAGCTTAAACAATTCTAGGAACCCTCTTGGAGAAAACAAATACAAAAATTTAGTATGTGTTTAAAACAGAGCCTTGGTAGGGGCTCATGCACTTGAGGGACCCTGAAATTTAAATTTCATTAGTTTCATGCTAATTCTACCTCTGGATGTGGGGCTTCTTAGCACTAATTGTATAGTTGGCCTTTGAGACCTCAGCTCAGACACAAAGAATCCTATTTTAACATCCATTAAAATTATGTTTCTTTTGTCATTTATGATATTTCTTTAAGCAGACTTGCCTCTCCTCTCTTAGATTACAAACCATTGAGAATCATTTTTCTGCTCCTGAGCACTCTCCAGCATCCTGAATGATGGACACACTGAAATATTGGTGACCAAATAACGGACTCAAGTCTTCAACTCTGTAGCCACTTCCCCTCACCATATTTTGCAAAGACCTCTTGGTATTATGAGAGTTCAAAAATGTTAGAGCACACTGCTTCCTGTTACCAAATGTGTTCCAGAGGTGCATTGTTTCTGAAAGATACCTAAAGGGGAGCATGAGTGGCTGGATAAAGCAGAGTCTGGACAGGATGTGCTGGCAATCCAGATGCAGGATGATTTTAATTTAGGTAGTGACCAGGGTGTCCTGTAGGGAGCTCAGAGGAAATTTCTGGAAATTTGGAAGGATCTGGATTAGAAGTGGGGTTCAGAGCATGGTAGCAGGCAATATTCCGTACTCTTGCCACCTCAAGATATTTCTTACGGTTGTTTCTGTCCCCTGGGGCCTCAAGTCTGGATCTAAAATCCTCCTGTGAATGGAGGCTGCTTCTCCCTTTAGAACCACACCAAATAGTTCTGATTATATTTTCCTTGTTTGACAATAGAGGATCCATTCTACCAAGAGGAATAAACTGTCATTGTTTCCAGGGCTCCTGACAATTGCACTCTTTGGGGAGGTGCTATATTCAGATATTTGAAGTTGCTCTGCTTACATGAAAGATACTTGCTCAGTGATCCCAAAATTCTCAACTCTGTACTTCAAAGGGGGTACCTTCAGGGTTCCTACGAAGGTTTCTTACATGAATGCATGCTATAAAACATTAGATTATTATTCTCCAGGAAAGCATAATGCTCTATTGGCATTTTATCACCTATCTGCTCTTTACGTGCATATTTATGTCCAAATTGTCTCTTTCCCTTTTTAACTCCCTTAAGGGCATAAGTTGTACTAGAGTGTTTCTCTGCACATGTATTGTGCTTGAACAATTGTAAACTGACAGAAGTCTAATTGTCTCTAGGACAGAACTTAGTTACAAGTAAAATTCCCCAGTCAATCGTACCTTACTTCTTACAGCTGACAAATACATGTTTCTCTATGGGGTACATACTAAGGAAGCCAGAATGAACATTAGTTCTCGAAGACTTTTTGGCAGCATTTCTCCTGGCTTATATCACATTCCTTCCCGTACTTGCTAATATAAACTCTTAAGCACACCAGAGTAGGCATCTCAATGTTAAAGCTCTTTTGAATTATGTGTTTTTGAAGTAGATATAGAATTAACAGGTATCCCCACTTCATCATTATTGGTGGCCCCAAAAGAATTACTGCGTCTTTCACCTTGTGGTTCAAATGAGTTCAAAAGAGGAAGACAGCATTACATGATGGAAAGGGCCTCACGATCTCAATTAGATTAATAGACACTCACCCTAATCCAGTTCCACGGCATCTAAAAAGGACTAAGTCTTGCTGTATAAGTAATAAAATGGTAAACATAAAGCATGTGATAGCCAGAACATATTTTTGTTTGATGTGTAAATTAAGAACTAAATCTAGGTAAAGAAAATAATAACCACCAATACTTCTTCAATATTGAATATACATCAGATTATATAAATGGATTATTTCATGCTGATCTCAATCCTATGAGATAGGTCCTGCTATTAGCTTCATTTTACAAAACAAAGAATCGAAGTGTAGAGAAAACAAATTGTGTTAACTAAACTTATATAGGCAGATAGTAAGGGAAGAGGGATTCGTGCGCCAAAGTTTCTGTATTTGTCACTACCACCTTTGCAGAGAGGTTGGAGAAATATTCCCAGTACTGTTTATTCAAGGTTGATTTCTATGATAGATGACGAAGTAACAGGAGGTAGAAAAATCCAGTGATTTTTGTTTGTCATAATCTTCCCATATAAGACATAACGACTTCTATGTAATTCTTATCAACAAATTCCGTAAACTTAATTGAGGATTAATGGTGAATTTTGCATCAGAATCAATAATGAATAGTGACTCTTGAGTTGAAATTAAGTGCCACCTCTGGGCTGTACTTGTGGCTATAGATGAAGTAGACTGCTTTAAAAAAGGGATTCCACCAAAATGCAGACATTTCTCTTCCTTCTGTGGTCCTGCAAAAATCAATATCCATGATATATGCAGGCTTTTTGACCATTCCCATTTCCATGGAAAAGCGGGTGCCTTTGGCAGATTATGCATAGTAAACTTATGGTCTTTTCAATATCCAAATCAATTCAAGGTCACTAGACACAACTCTTAGTAACCATCTCCATGAAAACGATTCCAAAATCCATTGCACAAAGCTTAGCCAAGATAACAGGATGGCTGTCTTTTGAAAGAGCAATATAGTCTCCACAGAAAAAAATATCATTTGTGTCAGATAACTTATGTTACTGTTTTGTAAAATGGTCAAATTCCTCAGGAAGCTCTCTTACTTCTATTTAGACTTTAAAACAAGGTAGACTAAATTTACCTAAGAAGTAAACTAACATGTTCCTCCAACATCAACACTTTTCGTAGTAGTGGCATATCTATTCTGAGATCTGTTACGGACTATCATTCAGGAAATTATATGATATATAAGCCAAAATGAAGATAAGTAGATGGTCATAAACACTTAACAAAAATATTATATGTCGTACAGCTTGCATTACTAACATAACTAGACTGGAAGTCAAATTATCTAAAAATGGTAGAAGTAGTTTCTGTTTTCTCTTGAAAAATTTGTAATGTTTGTACTGTGGCAGAACAAGCAAGGTTAAAGTTTATTAAATTTCAGATTTTACAGTTACTTTTGTTGCTTTAAAAATTTGATAATATTTCTGAGACTTACATATATTAAACTGTGCTTATGTGACCCAATCGTTTCCCATTGCTGTTATAAAAAGTTACCACAAACTTGATGGCTTGAAACAACACAAATTTGCCATTTTACCATTCTGGAGGTCAGGAATCCAAGACATATCATGAATATGGTTAAAGTCAAGTATCAGCAGAGCTAAATTAATTCTAGAGGCTCTAGAGGAAGATCCGTGCCTGACAGAAACTTTTACAGCTACTCCCAAGAGATGACTGTGTTCCTTGGTCATGGTTGCATCACTTTGATCTGCTTCCATCATCTTATCCTCTCTTATTTTCTCCCTCAAATTAGGTCCCGTGTTGGGCCCACCTGGATCACCAGGATAATCTCCTTATCTCAAGATTTTTAACTCAGTCACATTTGCAAATAAGGTAACATTTACTTTATACCCATTAGGTAACATATGTACAGGTTCTTGGGTTTAGGAGGTATACATCTTTAGGGGAGGGAGAGTGTTATCCTGACTATCACACTATCACACGTGGTGACAAAAATAAGGGTGCAGTTGAAGGTTATAGTGGAAGGAACCTGGGCTCTGTCACAGTTGGACAGCTCTAGGGTCAAATCTCAACTCCTCACAACCAGACTATGTCATCTGTGAAGGTTACTCCATGGAGCTCATGTAGGAGTTAGTTGGAACTTGTAAAGAAGAAAATTTCTCTTTATTCTCATTGGCTGGAATTACACACCATGTCAAACCCTGAACCAATCTGAAATCTAGTTCATCAGATGAATCAGGGCTCACTTCTGGAGCTGGGAAAAACTGATCCACAAGCCATAAGAGAGGTATAGATAACTAAAAATAAGAAAAAACAAATAGGAAAAAAACAAGGTTCTCTTAAGAAGGAGGAAGGGTGAATGAATACTCCATAGGCAACCAGTAGGACCCATTGCTGAGCTTTTAAAATTTAACCTAAGCAAAAATCACAATAACAAAGAACTCTAAACATTCAATTGCCTTCAATCTGTAACATGAAGTAATGTGTTTAAAATACCTAGAATAGGGGGCACCTGGGTGGCTCAGTCAGTTAAGCATAGGTCACTAGATTTTGGCTGGGGTCATGATCTCAGAGTCCTGGGATCGAGCCCCACCAAGTAGGGCTCCATGCTCTGCAGGGAATCTGCTTCTCCTCTTCTCCCTCTGCCTCTATCCCTCTCCCTGCTCTCTCCTCTCTCAAATAAATAAATAAACCTTAAAAAGATACCTAGAATATGGCTTGGCACACAATAAATATTCAATATATATCAGCTAAAGTACCATTTTATGAATATTATTTGGTGTTTTATTAGGGAGGGTTTTTATTATCATTATTAACGCTTTGGACAAGTAGAAAAGAGTAAATCCTAAGAAACAGGGCTTTAAATGATGCCAAAAAACCTCCAAACAACAGAACTAAACTCGGGTTTTGAAAAAGGTGAGTATCTGGCAGACAGAACTGTCTACAGGCCACAATTAGCCACCTGTTGCTCCTCACTCACAATCCGAACAGTCTCAGATTTTGGTTCCTATTTGAGTTAGTGTCCATCCAATTGTTCCTCTTAGCCTCCAAACTCTCTGGCATGTCTTCTATGTGTCTACAGACTCGTACAATTTCTTCATCCTAGATGCCTCAGCACTCTCCTCTCTACTTCACATGGGCCATTCTCCCAGTTTTCTGTTATTTTTTTTACCTCTTGGTGGTAAACATCTCAGCCAGAAATCTTTGTGATCCACCTGCTATTAGGATGTCTCTCTTTGTGACCTTCATTGGTTACTCCCCATCACTAGAGGGCCACTTGCCAGGTCTACGCGCGTCCCTGCAGGACAGCACGCCCAAGGGGAGCCAAGCTCTTACGTGCTGTCTACTTCATTTGTGAAACTGAGAGTCCCGAGCATGGTGCAGGAAAGAAGTCCTGTCTTAATAATGTGATAATGTCGCCAAACAGCCACGGCTTGGTAAGGCAAGGATGGTGAGAGACCTTAACATGTCTATTAAGGGACCAGAAGTCAGGAACAAAATAATCTCCTGTGTAGGGATTTTAGTATTGTTTGCTTTCAATCAGAGTTAAATTCTCTCATAATAAGAGGCCCCAGATTAAAATTGTTGACATCTCACTATTCAGTGTGAAAGTAGTTGGGGGCATTTTAAGGGCAGATCATTCTCAAAGTTTGGACTGAATTTGGTTTCACACGAAACTTTTTTTTTTTTAAGATTTTATTTATTTATTGAGAGAGAGAGAGAGTGCATGAGCATTGAGGGAGGGGGGTTGTGGCAAAAGGGAGAGAGAGGAGAGAGAGAGCGAATCTCAAGCAGACTCCATGCTGAGCACAAAGCCTGACTTGGGGATTGATCTCACAACGCTGAGATCATGACCTAAGCTGAAATCCAGAGTCAGGGCATCCCTGGTGGCTCAGCGGTTTAGTACCACCTGCAGCCCGGGGTGTGATCCTGGGGACCCAGGATCAAGTCCCACGTCGGGCTCCCTCCATGGAGCCTGCTTCTCCTTTGCCTGTGTCTCTGCCTCTCTCTCCCTCTCTGAATAAATAAATTTAAAAAATCTTTAAAAAAAAAAAAAAGAAATCCAGAGTCAGTCATTTAACCTACTGGGCCGCCCACATGCCCCTTTGACAAGCCTTTTTGAATGTTCTCCACTATTGTCAAACTGGTGTTTTTAATAGTGAATTTCCAAACATACTGAGTTCAGGGTAGAAGCAAAGAGGCAGAGTTTGAGCACTCATTTTACTGTATCTACAAATCTCATAACATCCTCCTTCTAGTTCCTCTAGCATATAAAGAGCTGGGCCTAGACAGAAGATTGAAATTAGTCTCCCAGCCCTTGGGACGTCACCATTAGCTCATAGACAAATGAGTGCTTACTAAATACTTATGGGGGGGGGGTGACGATTTGGCAGTTTGTCTTAATGACTTTGAAAGAACTGAAATAGTCATTGCAACTTTGTGCAACTTGAAAAAGTCCATGGGTCTTCTGATCATGCTTAACTTGTAAGGGGAACTCTGTATTGTATCCTTTGTGTTGCTTCAGAGGATAATAACCCTGTATGTTTTCCACCTGGAATTTGTAAAATTTTTCTTTACGGTGCATAGAGTTTCCTCTTTGCGATCCCCCTATCTCACTGTCTCTGGATGTCCCGCTGTCTTAATTCAAAAGCCCCAGGATGTTTGTGATGCCCAGACTCTCCGCCATCCATCCAGTCCAAGCTTCCTTTCTCATGTCGTCCCTTGACTTCTCTCCTGTTTGCACATCCCCCTCCCACCCCCACCTCAATCAGAAAGCCTGTTCCTTTAAGACATTAATTTCAGATGTTCAAAAAATAAATCTAATAAGAATCTTATGGTTAGAACATTTTCCACCTAAAAAGCATTCATACATACAGTTTCCTTATTTGATCCTCATGACCATGTTTTCAATATTGGTAGGCCGGACATGATTATCCCCTCTTAGAGATGAGAAATTAGGTTTGCAGGAATAAACGAATTAAGCCAGGCCAGGTACTAGCCAAGGAGGAGGCGGTGTGCTCGGGGACACACCTGTAGGTTTTACGCTTCTTAGTTTACTACTCCTTCACTCGTCATTGTAAATCTTCCTAAAATTACTTAACTTAAAAAAAAATTACTTGCCCGGGCACTAATCAAAACAATATTGCCTGCAACCAGCGGTAAAATAATAGATCCACCCCCCCCCCCAAAAAAATGCAAATGCTTATGTGGACGAGTACAGCAGCCAGTCCCTTCATCCATGTGATCTCCCGCTCCTGGGGCCTACTCTGGAAACAGACGGTTTTGAACTAGAATGTTCAAATAGTTATCCGTGTTGGTACCTGCCTCCCCCCCCCACCTGCCTAGGTTAAAAAAAAAAGGGGGTGGGCAGAAATAGAAAATGCAGTCTATGCTTTCAAGCAAAGGGCCCAAATTTGAGGTGCGGTAATTTTGGGAAATCTCCTCTCCAGTCTCAAGGGTCTCGGAGAACTGATGGTGTTTAGTGACCTCCAGCTGCCGTGTATCATCCTTGGAGGATTGGAATTGATTTTCTCCACGTTGCAGGGTGAGGATCCAGAGGGGGCGGCCTCAGGGGCCACCACCCAGGCCCGCTGGGAGGGACTGGACATGGGAGCCGGGGCCTCCTCCTGCTGCGCTGTTTTGAAGTCGTTCTTCCAGATGCTGCTCTCATTTCAGTTCATTCTCCGTCTCCCTGTGCTGCCGCGTGCCCAGCTCCACTCCAAACTTGCTTTTTTTAGCCTCCCAAAACCAAAAATTGGTTGTCTACTAACTGACTTTGGTTTTACTACAGAAGGCCCAGGGCTGATTTTTGCCCACAAAACTAGAATCGCTGTGGCCTACCCTGTGGTCACCATCCTGCACAGAGCTGCCCAGGCCAGCAGAGGGTGAAGCTGCACCCCCCCACCCCGCACACCTTCCCACCCCCTACCCCAGTCCCCCAGGTGTTAGTCACTGCGGCCTACCCTGTGGTCACTATCCTGCAGAGAGCTGCCCAGGCCAGCAGAGGGTGAAGCTGCACCCCCCCACCCCGCACACCTTCCCACCCCCCACCCCAGTCCCCCAGGTGTTAGTCACTGCGGCCTACCCTGTGGTCAACATCCTGCAGAGAGCTGCTCAGGCCAGCAGAGGGTGAAGCTGCACCCTCCCCACCCCACACACCTTCCCACCACACCCCCACCCCAGCCCCTCAGGTGTTAGTCACTGCGGCCTATGGTGTGGTCACCATCCTGCAGAGAGCTGCCCAGGCCAGCAGAAGGTGAAGCTGCACCGCCCCCCACACACCTTCCCACCCCCCCACACCTACCTTCCCACCCCTGGACCACCAACCCCCTCTCCCAACCCCAGCCCCTCCCCTACCCAGGCGTTAGTCGGCCAAGCCTTCAGAGCAGTGGCGGTGATGCCCAGCGCCACCACCCAGGAAGCGGGGAGCCACAGGCAGGAAGAGCTCAAGTGCAGCTGCTGGGCCCTTCCTTTGCACACCTGCTTTTCAAGACCCTGAGGGAGGGTCCAGCAGTGTGTCTCTGTGGTCACGTGTTCCTGTAGAACTCACGAAACTGAGGCACTTAGTGACAGCCCTTCACAGGCCCCTGGGTGTTGGAAAAGCCATGCATTTGGGGGATCTGAGTTAAGCGAGGCTCACTTGGACAAACGCTTAGTGTGGCCTTTACTGGAACATATTTATGCGATTATCAGGTGTGTGTGTGTGTCTGTGTGGAGATGAGTGTCACTAGCCTGTTGGTGGTAGGAACGGCTCCCAGGCATGCCCCCCATGGCCCTAGCATTGTGACAACAAATGCAACACCAGAGGTCGCATCATGACAGGGAAGTGTCTGTGGGAAAATCGTTCTAATCATAAGACTTGTACATTTGTCAGCCAAGAGTGAGAATCTCATCAACACCCAGTAAATATGAAAGTTGTCTCCTGTCAGGAATATACTTAAAAAGGTGGCATATTAGGTTTCAAACACACCGTCTATATAGCTCTTCCAATTTCTTTTTAATGGGAATTGCACGAAATAGTTTATCAGAATCCCCGTATTTACAGGGCCCCACCCGTAGCAGTGACGACAGAGAGATCATTGGTAACAATTCACATATGAAAGAAACTTGATAAAGGTTTTCTGGAATGTAATAACAATATTCGTGTTTCCACAAATTTTGTTCCATCGTTACCAACAATGATTTGTGAAGGTGAAAAACTCTTCTAAACCAGTAATTTTGTGGGAAAAGTTTGAATTGCCATATATAAAAAACACTGAATTATACTGAGTCTCTTTATTAAAACATAAAAGTTGTTGTCATCTGAAGAGCTGAAGAGTATTCATCCAAACAACAGTGAAGGAAAAAAAGATGTAACTGGGTCAGTCTGTTGACTAGTTAAGAAAATTGTGACTCTTTCCTAAAATTGTGGATATGGTGCATTTGACCACTTTTTTGCATTTGTAAATTGTCCTGGGTCAGTTTTTTCTTGTTTTAAGCAAATTTTGACATTTGAACAGACTAATCACCCGTGACAGTTTTGGGGGCTGAGGAAAGAGTACACCAAAGTGCACCCACATCACATTTCTAAATACCTCAGTTTTAAGTATACTAATAGCTGTAAATAAACTATGTTCTGTAATCTTCACAGCTATAACTCCATAATTAGAGAAAGGCTTTTTTTTTTATTTTTTTAGGTAACTGGATATTGATCAAATGTCAAGATTACAGAAATTAATTATTATACATAAGTGAGCATCCTATTAATGGTATGATGATTTGGGGGTGATAATAACATACAGATGTATGCTCATAGGTTAAAGATATTTATTCCCGTATATATTTTTTTACTTTTATCAAAAACATCTTGCATATTGTAATAATCAAGGCTTTTATTTGTTTCATTGATGATGATGTCACATATAAACTCTTTTTCAGCAATTTAAATTTGTTTATCAAATTCAAGTTCGAGAAACTATGCTTTATTGGGTTGGTAGCAACTGAAATTGTCAGTAAATTTCTTAAAAAAAAATACTTAGATTCAGAAATAAACCTTGAGTTTGAATATCATGTTCAAACATTACAAGGTGACATATATGATATATCATTGTTATCACAGAAGATAGTACAAAACATTTTGGTTTTAGCATAAACTCATTTCATACTTATAATTTCATCAAATCTTAGCAATATCTAGAACCATATAGTAGGGTTAATAATCTTTGTGTACTTCAAGTACTTATCCATATCTGTGTCTTTTTTAAAAAAGATTATATTCACTGGGTGATATGCTATATGTTGACAAATTGAACTCCAATAATAAATAAATAAATAAATAAATAAATAAATAAATAAATAAATAAATAAATTTTTAAAAAGTAAATAAAAATAAAAAAAGATTTTATTTATTAATTCTTGAGAAACACACAGAGAGAGGCAGAGACACAGGCGGAGGGAGAAGCAGGTTCCCCACAGGGAGCCCTATGTGGTACTCTATCCGGGGACTCCAGGATCACGCCCTGAGTTGAAGGCAGATGCTTAACCACTGAGCAACCCTGGCGTCCCTACCTAACTAAATCTGTGTCTATCTATATATGCACAAATTTAGCAATAATATGAATTGTTTGCTATTGAAAATGTTTTTCAGCTGCTGCCATTATTACACGTATTGTGAACACTGCCCTGATATGATGATTCCCTCTGCAATCACACGTTGGAACAGCAGTAGAAGCAAAGCGAATGAATGAATCAATGAATGAATCCCTGGCACCACCGGGAAATGATACTTGAAGAAAGCAGACCCTCTTACTGGCATGCTTACTCGGAGAAAGGAGTTGACAACATAACACTTTTGCTGCTCAGATCCTCTTCACTCTCCAAAGCAATGTCCACGTCAGATGTTGAGATCACCAAAGCCCCGAAATCTTCAGTGTTTAGACTCTTTTTTTAGATATTTTGAAGGCCCATTTTAAGAAAAAAAGGTAACCTCTTTTTTTTTTCTTTTTTTTTCTTTTTTTTGTGAGAGCATACAACGTGAGATGTGAAAAAGACTTTCCCTGTGGACTGAAGCTGTTTGTCATGAGGGCACATGTGTCTGGGTTTACAGGTTGCTCTGTGTGATGCTAAGTGTCAGATCCCAAGTGATAGAGGAGCTGGGGTTCCTCAATAAACTGTGTGTGTGTGTGCACATGTGTCCAGAACGGGGCCCCCTCTTGTCAGGTTTAAGGACAATACTGCTATTGTATCTAATGTTGGATTATTTTTTTTCCTAAAATGGGCCTTCGAAATATCTAATATTCAGCCTCCACAAAGCTTAGATTTACTCCCGGAGAGAGCTTCTGAATAAGCATTGCAGATAATACACACATGTGTTTGCTACAGCATCTTTCCAAACCCTACTCAAATGCCTCACTAGTGATTTTTTTTAAGTTATAAACCCTCAAGAGAAAATACAGAAAATGATCCAACAACAACAGAATTGAGAAAGCTAAAAAGCAGATGTGTGAATGGTAACTGAATTAGCAGACGAGGAAAAATGAAAACTTGGGGCCCTTTTCACATCCAACATCCAGCCTCTCAGAACATCCTGCTGGCTCTATCTTCAATATACATACGGATCTCATCATTTTCCACCATCATTACTAGTACTCCCTACTGTTTTGGGTTAAATTGTGTGTCCCCCCCACCAAAAGATATGTTGAAGCCCTAACCTCTGGCGCCTAGAATGTGACTTTATTTAGAAGCAGAGTATTTGTAGATGTAATAAAGTTAAGATGAGGTGATACTGGTTCATGGTGTCTTTTTAACAAGAGAGGGATTTGGAGATACAGACACACACGGACAGAAGATGGCCAAGAAAGAATGAAGGCAGAGGTTGGAATTATGCTACCACACAACAAGACACGCCAAGGATTGCTGGCAAACACCAGATGCTGGAAGAGGCAAGAAGTGATTCTTCCCTAGAGCCTTCAGAGGGAGCAAGGCCCTGCCAACACCTTGACTTTGCACTTCTGGCCTCAAGACTGGGAGAGAATACGTTTTTTGTTGTGTAAGACACCCAGTTAGTGGTACTTTGTTACCGCAGTTGCAAGGAACAAATAGGGCTACCGTTACTTCTTGCCCGGACTGATGGAGTCATTCCTAACTGATTATCCTGCTTCTACTCTGGCCCATCAATCAGTCTATCCTCAACACAGCACCAGTTATCCTCCTAAAATATAAATCAGATCGTGTCACTTCTGTGCCTAACACCCTGTCTTGGCATGCTATCTCTTTCAGAGTAAAAGCCCATGTTTGTGCAATGGCAAACAAGGCCCCACATAATCAGAGCATATTTCCACCACCCAGCTCTGTCCCCACTCCACCTTCCTCACCACCTCCCACAGGGTTTTCTTCTTCACTCATTCTACCCCAGACACACCGGCCTTCTTGCTGTTATCAAACACATTAAGGTAGGTTTTCAACCTCAGACTTTGGCATGAGAGGTTCCCTCTGCCTGCACACTCTTGCCCTAGATACTCCCTTGGATAACTCTCTCACTTCCGTCAGATCTCAGTCAAAATTCGCAGTCTAAGACCTATCAAAACCACTCTTAAAAATTCCATCTGCCTTTCATCTTCTGGCATTCCTAATCCCCTTACCCTGTGGTTATATTTTTTATGGCATTTGTCAGTTTCTAAATTATTAAATAATGTATTTAATTATTATGTGTCTTGTTTATTGACTATTTCTTACACTCTATAAACCCCTTGAGGAGAGGGAATTTTGTTTTGTTTACTCTTATATCCCAAGTGTCTGATCCCTGCCTGGCACATGATAATAAATATTTGTTGGATGAATTTGTTGTATTGATTGGAGAATCTTAATCTCTACCAGAGAACCCTGGAAATACTAAAGAAGTCCTGAATAGCAGAAAGTCCAAAAATAGGAAACATTTGGGACTGAGATGGGAAAATGCTTAAAAAGTTATAAAATTGTTATTGGACACCTGGCCCTCCTCCACACACAGGCCCCCCTCCCCCTGGAAAAAGACTATAGGTTTACTCTCTGGAAAGGGTCTTTAGGAGATTCTAAGGGTCAGAGAATGATTTCAGGCATATCACATAAAATTTGCTAATTGCACAGGGAGATCCCAAATTCTCTTGTGTTATTTGACTCCAAGAAGATTGACATTCAAGCTCATGAATCAGGGGCGGAAACTTGCAAGATTGCTTCCTGGAGAAACTGACAAGCCCAAAAGAAAATATTTACTGATACAAAGAGTTGAAGATGCACCAAAGAAACAATCCAGCCAAATCACCTCTTACTAGACAGTGTGAAGCTGCTCGTTTACACTAGACAGCTAATAAGCTTTTAGAACCTAATCCTAAAACATGAAGGGATCATCTTCGAGAAAACACCTAATTTGAAAGACCTTACCTGCCAACAATGGAGTAAAGAACATTTATATATTTCTTTAAGAAAATAATATAACTTTGTAAGAACACTGTAACAAAAAATTTTTCCTGAAATCTGGCATCACAAGAAATATTTCCAACCAAATCTATTTTAAGCCTTAAAATACCAAGAACTATGATGATTATATTCTGGTATTTTTTTAGAAATCAGACCAATGAATTGTTTATCAGACATTTGGCATCATAATTAATGATTTCTATGCAGATTTGCTGATCAGTGATCCAGTTGTTTTGTTTAGACTCTTTCTGTCTAGACTCTAAATTCGAACTACTTTGTACCACTTTACAAATGTTTATCAGGTGCTCACTGTGTGCAAAGCATTTTTGAGTGCTGGGAAAATATATAATATCATTATTAATGCTACACTGTCACTGTGAAATATCCAGGACAGGAATTAGTACTTTTGTTTGGCAACCGGAGAGAATTGAAACAAAGAGATTATGTGATTTAGGTAAAATGAAACCATTAGCTAGAAAATCCCTCTGTGGCAAATCTTCCCAACTGACAAAACCCAAATTCCTCTGGGAATTTGGCTTTGATGAAGTTTCTTGTCTTTTGTCTAATCAAGCACCTACCTAGGAATTCCCGTGTTTATTACATCAAACAAGACAGATTACATTTGGCGCTTTCTCAAAGCATTTTGAAGTCCCTCTCCTTGCCTCCAACCATGCATTTTATTTTCACCTAGTGAAGGGGAGCCATCAGTTCAAGATGACTCCAAAAAGCTCATTGGCTCAGGTAATTACTTGATTTCCTCTCTTTGAAAATGTCATGCACATTTTAAGCACATTGACAAGCAAGTTTGAAATGCTTGTCACATTCGGAGATGCTACAAAATGCAGTCTGCAAGGATAAATGGATCTTTGGATTAAAAACTGTTATTAGGTCCAATCTTTATGACTTTTTTTTCAGTCTTTAATGTAGAAACAACACTCTCTTCTCTGATTCTCATCTCCCAAAGTTTTCTGAGATCCATTTAACAGTGAGGATACTCTCAACAACAAGCACTAGAAACCCCAATTAAAATTGGCTTACACACTATGGAAATTAGTATTTTCACTTTGCTAGAAACCCAGTGGATCTCAAGAAAGTTAAGTCATGCTCAAAGACATCATTATGTCTCTGCTTTTCCATTTTTGGAGGTATCACCTTCATCTTATCAGTGGTAAGATAGCTGCAGAAATGCCAGGAGGAGCATCTGGACATGACCAAAATCAGAGGAAGAGAAAGGATGCTTTCTTCTTATGCACTCCCAGAGGCAAAACAAAATTTCCCAAAGTCTCTACAGCCAATTTCTCTTCACATTGTATCTTATATCACATGTTCCTTTTTTAATCAATTGTAGACAAATGTGATTACATAATATTAAAAATTTGGGATCAAGTGGATGGTGAGGGGTCAACCACACTGTTCTCTTCTTTGTCTTTCACTTGTTTCTGACTGGTCACTTAATTTTTTTTTCAAATTTGGCATTCCTGCATTATTAGCTTAATAAATTAGTTTAAAATTAGAATTAGGGTAAAATTAATTTAATGAATTAGAATGTACCTATTTCAGGTCACAGCATCAAATGCAAGGTTTTATTAAGTTGTATGTTCATTAATTTAAATGCAATGAGAATCACAAATTTAAAACTACTTATTGTCACCTCTTGCTTTCTACCCCAATGCCTCTTCATTAGTAGATAATTCAAGGACAAGTAGAGTCAGCAAATTTGAGTCTCAGTCATATCTTCCACTTCCAATGTGTTTAATATTAGACAAATTACTGTCTGTGAGTCTCAATGTTTGCATTAACAAATTGGAGATTATTGAGTCCCTATATATTATTGAGGCCTATTGGTTTCATGACTCAAAGTCTATCCAAAGTTACAATTATTGAGAATTTTAGGCAGATTCTATGTTAATAACTTTAACAAACATTTCATATGACCATTACAATAATTTTATGAGGACACAGTATTATTATTCCTATCTTAAAGATGAAGAAAGTGAGACTCAGAGTTTAAGTGAATTGTCCCAGTAAGCGGCAAAGCTGGGATTTGAACCAAACTTGTGCCTGTATGACCCCAAAAGTCATGTGCTCAACTGCCACGCTCTACTGATGTAAAAAATCATCATTACCATGTCTGAAAATTCACTCATATACAGTTCCTTTACTATTATTCTGTTATTGTCTCCAACACCTAAATCAATAAATATTCATTGAGCACATACTATGTGTTAGATATTAGGCCAGATATTGAGATAGATCCAGATAATTATGACATGCTTTCTGTTCTCAAGGTGATTACAGTCTAGCCAGGGAAACTAAAATGATTCATCAGTCAAGGCAATATTGCCATATGAACAGACTGGCACAGGCAGTAGCTACTGCAGAATGTGTGTACTTCCAGAGAAGTGGGTCAGGAATGTAGGGAGCCATGAAGCTTCAAAAGGCAGTGGGCTTTAGCTGGTCAGATGGATCATCACAGCATGTGATCTGGTCAGTAAGAATTTGTGGGGAGAAGTAAACTAAAGTAACTGCCTAGGATAGAAGGTCTGTGTAAAGAAACCTGAAGGTTGATGCTGATGAGGAACTTCTGCAATAATCCTGCCCCGAGGGAGACACTACATTCTCAAGCTGGAGACCTGAGGTAGGAGAGACCAGGCCAGGTAATGAGTAAGAACTCTCCAAGGAAATGGCAGGGTCAGATTTTATCATTTTTGGATTTGATGAGATTGCTCTCCAAGCTTATTCTCTGTCTATAAACGCCTCTATATGCTCACGTATTTTATTATTTGCCAAAGGAATCTTTGCAGAAACCATTTGGGCTTCTTAAAAAGCTAAAATTTAGGACTTAAAAAGATCTTCTAAGACTATCTTCTCTAAAAGAGCCTGTGAGACCTCTTTTCCTTCCCACACTCTCACTCACCCTTTGTGTGCAGATATTTATCTGTGTCCCTGAACTTTCTTGGGCTAAATTATCATTATTTTTACTAAAAGCTAGTATGCTTCTAGAAGCTCAGTTTATACCCTTCAGAATATTTAAAACTCTCTTTCCCTCTACCCCTCCCCCACAACACACACACACACAAAACCCCACCAGTGTCTATTATTGAGTTGTAAGAGTACTTTTTATATCTTGGACAAAAATCCTTGCTCTGATTTTTTGTTGCAAATATTTTATCCCAGTTTTGGCTTCTTTTTCTATTTTCTCTGTGGAAAAAAAAAGTTTTTAAACACTGATAAAATCTAATTTATTGATTTCCTCTTTCTGTGCCCTAAACAAGAAATCCTTGCCTAATCCGAGATCACAAAGTTCTTCTCTTACATTTTCTTCTAGATAATTTTATGGTTTTCTGTTTTATTTTTAGGTCTATGATCCATAACAAATTAATTTTTTCATGTATAATATGAGGTAAAAGTTGATTCTTTTTCCTTATGAATATCCAGTTTACAAGAACCATAATTTTTCTTTCTCCAAGAAATCGCCTCACCTGGTCAACTTTATTGACAATCAATTAAATATGTATGTGTGGGTTAATTTTTAGACTACTAACTGAATTCCATTGATCTATATGCTGATGTGTTAGATAATAAGAAAGCACCTTGATCATTATAGCTTCAAAAGTCTTAAAATCAAGTAGTGTTAGTCCTCCAATCTTGTTCTTCTTTTAAACATTATTGGCTGTTTTAGATCATTTGCATTTCCATATAACTTTCAAAATCATTTGTCAATTTATCATTTTACATTTTTTATTGGGATTTTGTTGAATCAATCTTTAGAATATTCATCCCTCCAATCCATTAACATGTTATATATCTCCATTTGTTTGGTCCTTTTTAATCCCTGCCTGCAATAATTTAAAGTTTTCGTTATAGCAGTCTTGTGCATTTTTGTTAGATTTATTCCAATGTAGTTTGTGTAGTTTGGCACTATTTAAAATGAAATCTTATTGTTAAAATTATTTTCTTAATTGTTTGTTTCTAATATTTAAAAAATTTGATAGCTGACTTTTGTCCCTCTTTCCAACTTAAGTGCTAGAGCCAAGTAGAATCAGTAAGTAACTAGAAGCTCACCTAGACACATAATCTATGGATAAGGCGACTTTTTTATTCAACTAGGTACATTTCTAACTTGTGGATCAAATCTGATTCTTGACTCAAGTGACTATACCTCATTTTAAATTATGCTAAGTAAAAACAGTGAAAGCTAGACCACCAGGGACTATGAAAGTACTTTACATATAAATTTTTCTTAGTCTTGCATTAACTTTATGTTTTAGGTACTGTTGTAATTCCCATTTTACAGAAGCTAAAGACTATAATTAAGTAACTAGATCACATTTACTAATCAAATAATTTTCAAAGAACATTCTCAACCAATTTTACACAATGCTTCTTGAAAAGCATATAAAACTTTACTCTTGAGTTGAAACTAGAACAACTTTTGGTGTGTTTTTGTGAAATTTCCAATAGTAAAGCATAAATCCTTTCTAATGAGAATAGCTCTTTAAGAGTTCATCCTTAAAGCATGGCTTCCAAATGGAAAATATTTGTAGGAAATAAAATGTTGGAAAGAATGTTGGGCTAAGACTTGATGGGGGCAAAATTTAAATACATTTTCAGCTAAAATGAGGGAAGGTGCTGGGGGGAAAGGACCTCAATGTTATTAGAGATGAAATGGAAAAGACAGAAGCCTACCAATTTTGTTTTTATTGTTCCCTCCTCGCCTCCTCTGTGAGAAGCAATGAGATCATTACTAGTTCAGTTTTACTGTCCAGAGAATTGAGACATTCAGACTAGATAAGTAATTTGTTCAAAGTCTCCTAGGGTAAGTAGTGTTTTAAGAACAGGGATTCAAACCTAGGACAGTTTGATTCCAAATCTCAGACTCTTTCCCTAGCACATTCCTTCTTCTATCCACTCCCATCCTCACTCTTCCCAAGGATTTGCTTTAAAAGCCAATTGAATATGGTGAAAGGAAGGATGGGTAGTGAAAGTAAAAACCCCCCATAGGAATGCAAAATTGATTGAACAGTAAAGTTTGGGACTTGTCTCTGCAAGGTTGGCCTGACTGCAGGGAAAAGAATAATATTCCCAGAATTGAGAAAGAGGGAGCCAATAGAGCCTTTTCCCTAGATGTTTGGAGGTGGTTAGGACTTTCAATGAAAGGAATGGAGGAAATATCAAGGTACGTCTCAGTGATATCAAGTTTTCAGAACTTGAAAGAAAAGAGAAAAAGCCTCAAAAATGATGAAAGAGAGCCTCCAGTTCTTTTATAAATGCTTTACCCTAGTTTTTCTTTAATCCGATTCACCAAATTAAGTAGGGAAATGGAAATTCATGGCTCCCTACTCCCCCATCTCAAAATGTGATCCAACTACTAATTTACAAAGAAAGGTTAGCTTCCCTGAAATTATAATATTTAAAACCTATTTATATTTTTTTAAGTAAATTATTTGCCTACTATTAAATTCTAAACATTCTTAAAGAGTTACAAGTAGAATTTTGGGTTTGTTTGCCCCTAGGAACCAATGTGGAAGGTCAAATTTCTTTGAGTAAAGCTGCTGCAAACCTAAGGAAGATTGAATGTATTCACTCCTTAGCTGTTAAGAGACATTTAATAGAGTTCTTCCTATCTAGTCAGAGAGTACAGTGTAGTTCTAAGTTAGAATTAAAGGGGCTGTTTGCATTTCTACTTCATGGTCTTATTAGCTTTATCTTAATAGGAACAATTTCTATTAATGAACTGAGAAGCAGATGGACTTTGGCAGCAGAAAAAAAGCTTTGTTTTCAAGATGTCAGGAAAAAAATGACTAAAAATATCCAAAATTTGAACTAAGTACTAGCCTTCTTTTTAGCCATTTAATATTCTAAGTATATACTTTAATGACACAGGTTTTGTGTACCTGAAGGTACTAACTTGTGAAAGCAAGGAAAATAAGATCAGAGAGAGAGAGAGTATTTTGCAATAAGAGTATTTTGGCTAGTTTTTGGTCTACTTTGTTTCTGTGTCCATACAATGCAGTTAAGGAAATTAGAATATTGTGAATTTTTCTCATAAATTCATGTAGTTCACATTAATTCAGCAATAGATGCTAGGAAAGAGAGAAAAGAAAACAAAGTTTAAATATGTAGGGAATTCCACCTGCTATTTCACTCTAAAGGTTTATGCCCCTTAGTCTTGAGAATATTTAAAATAATGCTGACATATATACATATGTTCCATAGAAACTATCCCCAAGTCACAGCTCTTTTATATATACATAAAGACATGTATAGTCTATTTAATAGGTAAATAAAGGTATCTTCAAAACAACTTCAACTCATTTTTGCTTAGGGGCTAACTTTTTAAATCCCTGAACAAAAAGCTTGCTTAAAGGCATAGTATTCAAGTCAGAATTTTTTGAAGTTTTTATTTAAATTCCAGTTATTTAACATATAGTGTCATTTTAGTTACAGGTGTACAGTATAGTGATTCAACATTTCCATACAATTCCTGGTGCTCATCACAAGTGCTCTCCTTAATTCACATCGCGTATTTAATCCATGTCCCCATTACCTCCCCTCTGGTAACCATCAGTTTGTTCTTACAGTTAAGAGTCTGTTTCTCAGTTTGCCTTTCTCTCTCTTTCTTTGTCCCTTTGCTCTGTTCTTAAATTCCACATATGAGTGAATTCTTTCTCTGACAGGCTTATTTTGCTTAGCATAATACTCACTAGCTCCATTCACATCATTGCAAATGGCACAATTTCATTCTTTTTTATGGCTGAGTAATATTCTGTTATATATATATATATATATATATATATATATATATATATATATACCACATCTTCTTTATTCAGTCATCAGTTGATGGACACTTGGGCTGCTTCCATAATTTGGCTATTGTAGATCATAATCCTATACAGATCAGAGTGCATGTATTTCCTTTAATTAACATTTTTGGGCAAATACCTAGTAGTACAATTGCTGGATTATAGGGTTGTTCTATTTTTAACATTTTGAGGAAACTCCATACTTTCCAGAGTGGCTGTACCAGCTTGCATTTCCACCAACAGTACAAGAGGGTTCCCCTTTTTCCACAACCTCACCAACACCTGTTGTTTTTTGTGTTGTTGATTTTAGCCATTCCAAGTCAGAATTTTTAAGTCAGAATTTTCTTTAAGTTGCCAGTTAAAATAAAAGTCTACTCTGCTGGGCTTCTAAACTTATCTGTTGATCATTTATATTACAAGCCTAAATAAATAAAAAACAAAATAGTATTTTATAGCTAACTGTTAAGACATAAAGCTATGCAAGTTTCAATGAACATATAAAAGTGATACAGGAATGTACACTACTTTAATGTGTTCTCACATGAATTTCTTCTAGTGGCAGGGAAGTAACATGCTCCATCATCAGCTCACAATAGCCGTGTTAATACTGTTGAAAGAAACAGTGTGAGATTCAGTTTTTCTTGCTCTAATAGCAAAAGTCAGAGAAAAAGAGAAAGACAAGAGAGAAAGAGAGAGAGAGAGCACAAAGTAAGAGGAGACGAGCAAATTGACTTAAGAATTCATGCTTTTATGTCAGCTGATATATTTTTCTTTGGTTTGATTATAAGCTCACTGATTTATGATTCCTATATTCCCCATTGTACCAAAGAACACTGCTTTGTTGCCACGCACGCTTAAATGGAATGTTAAATTTTTTGTCAAAAGATATCCTTCACAGAAGCAAGTCACCTTATATTTGAGTGTTCAAGTCTTTCATATTACATATATTTATTCTTAAAGCAGCATATTGTTGATCTGATTTTCAACCTAGGTACATATTAGAATCACCCAATAAACTTCTAAATATGCTAGTGCATAAGACTATTTTCTAGAGATTCTGATTTAATTTGGTTTGAGATGGTCTCTAGGTATTGGGGGGAAAAAAGCATCCAATGTGATTTTAATGTACAGCCAGGTAGAAAACTACTGTAGTATGCCATTATTAATTTTGAACATTTATAGATGTGGCATATGAAATCAAGTGTGAAGAGGCAGAGAAACATAGATTTAGTAATGATTATTATGAGTATGACTTTATAATTATAAATGTTGGACATTATGGTATATGAGCCTTTAAAGATGGTCTTAAAAAACTCATTAAGTGGTTATATTGTAGAGATCATACTTATGACCACATAAAACAACAATAATAATATTAACAATATTAACTGAGCACCTAAGATGGACAAAGAACACAAAAACAGATTATACTAAAATTATACAAATGGGTGAGTGATGCTTGGTATAAACCTTCCAGTAAAATCATTATACAAGGATGCTAAAGTGATTAATATCAGTAACAGGAAACATGGCTTATACTTCCTTTGTAACCTCCCTCCTTAACAGTTTTCAGTACAGGCATAAGAACTTACGTACTTATGTGAATAACATATCTATACGCAATACACATTACATTACAATATTACATTGGCTTAATCTTAGATATCACAGAATTATTTAATATGCTTTCTCATGGCAATTCATCAAAATGCAACATTATCACTTCAAAATTAATATGAATTAAAATTGTCAATATTTTATCTTTCCACTTTCTGAAACATTTATTTCAAACTAATGTTTTATGCTACTAGATGTTTTATTATAATTTTTAGCGATTCACTAATAAAGGATTTTAGGAAGTTGAAAATACTAGGCATTCAATTTGTCAATAATACGTTGAATGAATAAATGAAAAAGCATAACACCTCTGCTTCTTATGTTTCATATATGAATATTGGGATTTTTTTCAAAATTGCATTATCTCAAAAAAAATTAGGGGTGGCTATGGGAGCATCTGAAAATGAATTCATTAAGGTGGCAGAGACTTGGAGCAAACCCAGTGCATCTATATTTTGTTCTATTTAACTTGCCTTATGAGGGCTTAACAGTCGCATGATAATACTAGCAAACTCTTACGTATTACTGCTATGTGCCAGGCACTATTCTAAGCATGTAACATATATTAGCTCGCCCACAAACCCCATTAATAATGAAGCTTCAGTTTACATTATATGGATCATCATTATTTATAAATTCTAAAAAAGTGTTTTTAGGCAGAGTTGATTAGATCCAATTGTCTTCCAGGAAATGTATATCAGAAAACTAAATCACTAATTGCATTTTAAATATGCAGAAATGGTTTGTTGAAGAAAAGGAGATTCAAAGATGTTATTCATAATGTGCTAAACCTCTTGATGAATTCAAGAATGACTCTGCATTCTAATCTTTGATCTCTCACTTTTTCTTTCTCCTTATGTTTTTTACCAACCCCTCCAATGATTAATCTTAAATAATGAGGCCAAAGTTGACTCCTTGCACCTGTTGCTTTAGCTATCCTACCTACTTTCTACAATCTCAATGGCATTTTTTATCACACCCAACCACCAACACATTGATCCGAAGTTTTTCTAAAGGGTGCTCTGGTCAACTCAACATGCTTTTGCTACCTCGCACCCACTTTCCCACACTCCAGTTCTTTCAAGCTCACCTATTGACTACCTCTTTCTCCCATCATTCCACTTAATTTTCCTCCAGACTCCCTATTGAGGCTAGATTTTTTTTTTTGAGGCTAGATTTCTAATTACTTCCCTCTTTAAAAGGGCCAATGAAAGTCTTGTTTAGTAGAAAAGCTATGTCCGTTTCTGTTGGCTTCTTTCTTACTAGGAAAGCTACCATGGGTTGAATTCTGTCTCCCAGTCCCCGCCCCGCCCCCGCCACCTGCCCAAATTTATATGTTGAAGTTCTAACCTTACCTCAGCATGTCAGAATGTGACAGTTTTAGAAGTAGGGCTGTCATAGTTGTAGTCAAGTTGAAGCCATATTGGAATAGGGTGGACCCCCAATCCAATAAGACTGACGCACTTATAAAAAGGGGAAACTGGAATGTGTAAACATACACAAGGAGAACACCATGTAAATATAAAAGCAGAGACCAGGGCAAGGCATCTACAGACCAAAGAATGCAACGACTGCTAACAAATCATCAGAAGCTAGGAAAGAGGCAGAGGAGAAACTCTCCCTTGCAGCCTTCAGAAGAAACCAAACTTGCTGACATCTTGATCTCAGACTTCCAGCCTCCGGGCCTATGAGGCAATAAATTCCTGTTGTTTAAGATACTCACTTTGTGGTACCTTATTATGGTAACCTTAGCAAATTGATTTAGAAACTACACACATAGCTGACTTTACTATATCCTTGTACTTCTTACCTCTATACATGATGGAAGGCTTTGAACCAATTCTCCTTAGAAATAAGTATAATGATAATACTCCATCACCTACTACAAGGAAGCTGAATAGTAGAGTGAACAAAAAACTAGGTCAAAGATGGAGAAACCTAGTGTCAAGTTTTCTTTCTCCCTATTTCTTGCCATGTTAATTTGAAGATGTTTTGATTTCATCATGTTGGCTTTCTCATCTGTAAAATGAGATAGCAACACACAGTATTACTGTAAAATAGTATAGGTAAGGTGAAGAGTCTGGGGTCTTGAATCAGGTAGAGCTAGGTTCCTAGTCAGCCTCCCTATTCACTGCAGGTATAATCTCAGGGAAGTTTTGAGGTGGCTACTTCTTTCTGTAACAATTAAATCTCCCACCACAGGTATGGGCACTAGGCTTCAGATGAACCATTAGGACAAAATCCTCTTAACCATAGCAATTGGTTTATTGGTGGGCAAGAGACCTAAGCCAAGCTAAGAGGCAACAGTGTGGACGGAGGAATCATTCTGGAGATAGAGTCTTTTCTCACAAGAGCTTAACTGGGAAAACCAGCACAAATATCTTCTGACTGTTGGATGTTGGGCAAATCCCCTGACCTCTCTTAGCCTGTTTCCTTTCCTCATTAAAAAAAAAAGTAGGGGTTCCCAAACAATGGGGATAGTAGTACCTGAATACGTCTCAGTACGTGCTTCCAGAGATACCACCAATCACTATGCCAGTACCTAGAGAGAAGCAGAAGTAAAAAAGAGCAGAAGAGAGTTGAGAGGTTTTGGCCAAGCCCGTCCTCCATTCCAGTCCCGAAGGTCCTCTTGTTTCCATCTGTGAGCTTTCTGGTGTCTGCCAATAACTCTCCTTTCCCCATTTAAGTGAATAGCAGTTGAGTTTCTGTGATTCACACATAACTTAATCTCTCTCAGTCTATTTCCTCATCAATAAAATATGGTCAGTAATAGTGGCCACTTCACTGGGTTATGATGACAATAAGAAATAAAGTTCTTTTTTTAAAGTTTTTATTTATTTATTTATTCATGAGGGGGGGGGGAGAAGCAGGCTCCTTACAGGGAGCCGGATGTGGGACTTGATCCCAGGACCCCAGGATCATGCCCTGGGCGGAAGGCAGATGCTCAACTACTGAGCCACCCAGGCATCCCAAAAAATAAAGTTCTTAGCACAATGTCTGACACACAACAAGCAACTGATAATAATTATTAATTTCACTGCTACTTAGAGTTACTCAGAAAAAAAGTAAATATATGTAAAAATATTTTGGGAAAATGAATCGTGAAATACAAAAAGGCAAGAATGTCTCACAATGATAAAAGCTATTTGTGATGATCTCATATAAGGTGATTGACTGTCGAGTGGTCCTTGTTCCTGAGCCAACCTTTTGTAGGTTCCGCCCTATCCTGATTTGGTGAAAACGGTGCTAATGAAAAAGTTTATTTAACTGTATGCTAAGAACGGGGAAAATAGGCTTATACATGTAATCAGCTCATGATACCAAAGTCACAGAGGAGTTGAAATTCTGATACACTACTTTCTGGGAGGGTGAATTTTGACAGGTTGCTCTATGACTGCAAAGATCAGTTTTGTTTTGTTTTGTTTTGTTTGTATAAGGCAGCATATTTATTCTCAGTTTTTCTCTGGCCATAAGTAGGAAATATAAAAATAAAATATAAGATTCATCTTGAGAAATATTATCCTATTGATAGCCAACATCCACCCACCATTCCCAGAAAGTGTCCAGAGAATATAAGCTTGGGGACATTGAGTGAGGGGTTTTGGGTGGGGGCAAAAAATGAATAAAGAAAAAAAAAACTTCACTAAATGGAAAAAACAAAAATCTCACTCCATGTTTTGGGTTGAAATAGAATGAACAAAGGGTTGCGGAAGGGGAGGTGGACAAGGGAATGGGGTAATGGGCACTGAGGAGGGCACTTGATGGGATGAGCACTGGGTGTTATACTATATGTTGGCAAATCGAACTTCTATAAAAAATTTTTAATTAAAATTAAAATTAAAATGAGGTCATTCTACACACACACACACACACACACACAAATAGAATGAAGAGTGGCAATAGTAAGATTTTTTTATTAAACCTAGATTTTCTCAACCTTTCCTTGATGCTGTCTAAATGGTTGCCATCTAAGTGTACAGCTCAGTGCTTATCAAAGGAAGAAGTTATTTTAAGAATGAAATGTTGCTAACATTTTCTGAAGAGAACAGTGACCAGCAAAGAGATAATGCCATCACTTTTGCCCTGAATTTCAAAAGTTAGTATAATCATGAATTCCAAAAAAAATCTTTTTAATCTTAGATGATTTAATACATTAACATGCCCTTTGTTGTTATTTTTTTCTTTTGAATTTAAAAATATTTCTTGGTATTCGAATTAAGTGTAATGACAAGGGAAGTTGAAGCTAGATAATTGTTGCTATTTTCAAAGGTTAGAATTATAAAACCCATATGACTTTATACACTTAGAAAGCAGTATGAAAAACCAGAAAAGGTGAAAATAAAACTTTATATTGATCTATGCTCGTAAAAGTACTTAGAAAAGCAGTGTAATGATTAATGTTATTTTCAATACCTAGGGTTTTAAATCTTCTTTCATTTTGAAAATATGGTTAAGAACCAGAAAGTTTTTAGCATTCTGAAAGTTTTAGCATATTCTCAGTGATATGTTTAATTTTCATAGAGTGTTTTATTCCTATCTCACCTGTTAATACTAATTTTTCTATTAGTAAATAATACATTTGCTTTGTTGTTTTTTATATTCTCAAGTATATGGTTATTTTAAAATATTTTTATTTGCCTTTTTTGTTCCATGATTACCATAGTTTAGAATCATCGAAACAAAGAAATACTGCTTTCAAAACATTTAAATTTAGGGTGGCACTGTGTAAATCTTGAGCAGAAAGAGTTAAACTCTCTTACCATAATTTTCAATTTGCAATTACAGGACCCAAAGAATTAGTATATATTTTAAATTTGATGAAACAACAAATGTATTATAAGTTATATATTAAATGTATAAAGAATACAACTTCAGCCACAGGGAACAAAAGTCAGAATAAATACCACAGCGAAAACTGAGAGTACCTATAGAAATAATTGAATGACACCAGAGGATATAACAAAATATCAGCACATCCTCTCCAATCCTTGTTCAGTCAACTTGTCTTCTACATCATATATCTGAAATAAATTCAGTTGTTCACATTTCAAGTGTTTTGGAGACAGACATGAAACTGACAGGCATATTTTGCAAAAATAAAAACGTAAGAAAACTCTTTTTTGCAGCTTCCCAACATTATAAATAGGCAGGGGATAGACAGTTTAATTAAAACTCTTCATAACATTTAAAAAATAAACTTTCTCTACTTTCTCTACTCTAGAACTAAAGAAATCCCAAAGGTAAAAACTAACAAGAACTGAAAAACCTTAAGTAAATGTGAGCATAATGAAAAGAAGAATAATTGCTATTTAAAACAATGACGGTTTTCTAGGGGGTAGAGTTCTATAAAATGGAAGGTCTTCTGATCCTGCAGAGCATATTAATGGATTGAGTTAGGCAATGATCAGACTGGGAATAGCTACTGGAAATTGTTTAGTTGCTGTGCATAAGTGAGATAAATTTGGTGCTCACGGGGAGGCAGCTGAGGAGGAAAAATGAGAGGGAGAATGGAGGCAGATCAACCAGCTAGTTCTCGTGAGTACCAGTCCATGTGAATTATCACAGAACAAACTTCAGTCGTGGAATAGCCTGAAGAACATAAAAGCCTCAAATGCAATTGCAAGTTCTTTACTTTCTGTGATGTAAACATTTCTTATTCTCCCCACAACATTAGTAAAGTCCGATGTCACATGAATACCCTTTGGGTGTGACTTTGTGGAAAATAAAAAAAAGGTTTGGTTTAACAAAGTGAGGAACAACGTTCTTGGTGGCAAAATGACCTATAAAGTGAATGTGGTTGTGAGGAAGTCTTGGGTGCTTACCAAATGGGCCTCCCCACCAGACTGCCTTGAGAAGTTGTAGTTAGCCATGTAATTGAATTAGGAAGCAGATCCCTCCCTGGTCCTGTGCTCAGATCACAGGCTTAGCTAACAGACTACAGATTCATCAGAGAGCTTGGGTCAGAAGCACAAGGCTAAGCTATGTCCTCATACATGGCAAAAAAAAAAAGTTGCTGTTGTAAGTCACTAAGTTTTAGAGCAATTTATTGTACAATGCACGTATTAGTAAGCACATAGGTACCTCATACTCTGATTGTAAAAAAATATGTAATCTGAGATTACATATACACTCAAAGTGCTAAATCCTACAAAAACCATAAAACAATATATCATACCACTGGTCTTAAACCAATCTCTTTCAGGTTTCCAGGTGACCTGATCCGCACAACTGATTAACATCTTCAAAAATTTGGAAGTTGCTATTTTATAAAATTATTTGAAAAAGTAAGACAGAGAAGGGCAGGGGGAGTAAGCAAAATAGTGATTAGTATGTGCCAGACATTGTTTCAAGTGCTGTACATACTAATGCACGTAAGCCCCACAACAACCATAGAGTAGGTGCTATTACAATCCTCATTTTACAGATGAGAAAACTGAAGCACACACACACACACACACACACACACAAGTAATTTGCCAAGATTATACAATTAGTAAGTGGTGGAGCTAAGACCAGAGATGAGGCTGACTGGCTTAACATGTGTCATTACTATTATGCAATTTTCTTTTTAGTAAGGATTTGCATCCTTTTCTAGAATGCCATGAAATAAGTGAGAACTCCTCTCTCAGGGAGATTAATACCTAGAAGGAGGAGGGGTGTGGTATTAACTTTGCTGCACTTTTGCCATTTCTGCCTTTATATCATTTTATTATTTTTTTATAAATTTATTTTTTATTGGTGTTCAATTTGCCAACATATAGAATAACACCCAGTGCTCATCCCGTCAAGTGCCCACCTCAGTGCCCGTCACCCAGTCACCCCCACCCCCCACCCACCTCCCCCTTCCACCACCCCTTTATATCATTTTAGCAAGCAGATGGAGCTCATCCCATTCTCCTCAGTAACAGAGTGGTCGCTTGTAGGGGTAGATGCCCTACTGAGGCATCAGTGACGGTTTCTTCATTCAGTAGCCACATGAGGAGTTATATTTTCTTCAGGGAGGAATGGATGGTTCCTGTTTAATCTTTTTCCTACGAGTATATTTAGGAATATTTTACAGTTTGTGCTACTACTTACCTAGTTACTAAAAATAGGTCTTTAATTAAATTCTTTCTTATGGGATGGTGGTGTCCTTGGTTTTGTGTGAGTGATCACCTATTCTATCTGTCTGGCAAATGCATGAAAAATGTTTCTGCTATTGTTTAAAGGAAGAATCATGCACATTAGAGTTGGGAGGAGTAGAGAGACTCACGATATTTTGCTAATTAGTACAGACAAGTATATGGATTAAAAAAAAACCTGGGGTAACAGTATTTCTCACTCTATCCAAAGAACACAATACTTCAAGGGCTCACAGTTAGTAAGAAACCTGACTTGTTGACAGCTGGAAATATCCGTGAATGTCATTCCTATATTCCTTTTACTGCTTAGATAGTGGGATTTTTTTTTAACACTTAAATGTCAACAAGTTTGATTCAGTGTAAATAGGTTACCTCCACATCAGTCAGTGACAGAAAAATCTCAAGATGTTAGAAGAAAGAGACAAAAGTTGGAAAATTTTTCATGTTATTTGTCAAGAGCTCATTTATTCATTGTTCGTTACTAATGACTCATAAACAATATCTCATAAACGTTGGAAGGATTAGTAAGATGTCTCATAATTACTTTTACTCTAGTGATGAGTGATTTACTAAAAATATGAGGCCTCCCCTGTAATACAGCCCTCGGACTCCGATGTGAGTTTATCTTATAAATGAGAGTGGTTTATAATGAAGGCCTTCTCTGTGACAGTAATAAAACCTTACTGAAAAAAGTAAAGCCCTGCACATATCTCAGGCTGAATTCTGACTTTGAGCAAACCACCTCATAAAATGATGTCACCAAATACAGAAGCACCCCTGTACAAGTATTAGCGCTGTTACCAAAAACATCAACAGCCCTGTGGTGCTTGAATTTACATGGAAGGGTGATTGTAAAAACATTATAAAAATTCCATTGCATTTTTAACAGAAATCTGAATCATAATTGGAATAATATCTCCAGGACGAATAGAAGAACTGGAAGCAGAACTGTGAACTACTGCAGTCTTTGGCCCTTGGATAGTATTCCTTTCCATGCCATAGCACTAGAAAATGTAAATAGGAGAAAAAAGCATGGATTGTGCACAGATCTGAGAAAGGAATGATAGGAAAGAGGAGCCAAAGTATTGTAGGTCAAGGCCACTAAGCCTTACAGAAGTCTTAAAAGGAGAGCATGCTCCCCAAATTCTCTACAGCAAACCTTTCTTTCTTTGTTCATCGTATTTACTTTTCTCCACCTGTTGACTTCACACACATTCCAATGGTTTATCAATGGATTTAGAACATTAAGTTATTGTCTTTAAAGTTTACTACTGTTTTTCAACTCATCTTTTAAATCTTCCCAATGTGTCCAAAAGAAGTGCTTTTAGCTGATGATATAATTTTTCAATACAGAATATCTTTTTGTGTCTGGTAAAGGAATGACTAACCTCAAGCAGATAGAACTATATAACTGGTACACCAAAGTAAAGAGCTGACTATTAGAAACACAAATAAAAAGAAATATTTCTATTATTTTATCAACCAGAGAATAATTAGTGAGACACCTACATTTTTTGACAGAGCTTGTCAAGATAGATCAAGCTTGGTTTGGACTATGCTTTCTACAGCTTTATATCAAGGTAAAATTGACAAATGTAATATATTTAAAATGTACAATGTGATGGTTTGATATGTGTAGACATGTGAAAGATTCCCATGTCAGGTTAATTAACACATCTATCACCTCCCATATTTATCTTTTTCTTTTTAGTGAAAACATTTAAATTCTTCTCTCATCAAATTTCAGTTACATAAGACAGTGTTATCAATAATAATCATTATGTTATACATTAGATCCCCAGACCTTAGTCATCTTATAACTGAAAGTTTGTACCCTTTTACCAGCTTCCCCATTTCCTCCACCCCACCTGCCCCTGGCAAATTTAATTCTATTTTTTTGTTTCTATGAGTTTGCCTTTTGCTTGCTTCCTTGCTTGCTTTTCAGATTCTTCATATAAATGATAGCATGAAGTATGTCTGTCTTTCTCCGCCTGGCTTATTTTACTTAACATAATGCCCACTAGCTTCATCCATGTTATCACAAGTGGCAGGATTTCCTTTTTTTTTTTTTTTTTTTTGAGGCTGAATCATATTCTATTGTGTGTGTAAATATGTATGTGTGTGTGTCCATTTCTTACTTTCTTTATCTATCTAATTGTCAATGAACCCTTAGATAGTTTCCATACCTTGGCTATTGTAAATAATGCTGCAATGAATATGGGAGTGCAGATTTCATTTCCTTTAGTTATATGCCCATAAGTGGATTGCTGGATCACATGAAAGTTCTATTTTTAATTTCTTGAGGAGCCTTTCCACACTGTTTTCTATAGTGGCTGCACCAATCTACACTCCCATAAAAGTACACAAGGGCTCCTTTTTCTCCACCTCCTTATCAGCATTTGTTAGCTCTTGTCTTTTTGATTCTAGACATCCTAACAGGTATGAGGTACTATTTTATAGTTTTGATTTGCATTTCACTGATGATAGTGAGGTTGAGAACCTTGCCATGTACTTTTCAGTCAATGTGTGGGTTGTCTGTTTGTTCATTTGGATAAGATCAGACCATTTTATTAATGGCCTTGGGGGGAGGGGTCAAAAGACTGGAAGGACAATAGGATCCAGTGTCCTAAGCCTTGGCCTGGCCAGGGTCTCCCCAGCTGCACCATTACCCAAATCTCTGCTGGCCATTGGTATGTTTTCTTTGGAAAAATATCTATTTAGGTCATTTGCCTATTTTCAACTGAGTTACTTGGTTTTTCACTATTGAGTTATAGGACTTCCTTGTATATTTTGAATATTAACCCCTTATCAGATATGAGGTTTGTAAATATTTTCTCCCATTCTGTAAGTTGTCTTTTCTTTTCTTTCTTTCTTTTTTTTTTTTTTGATAGTTTCCTTTGTTAAACAGAAACTTTTAGTTTGCTGTGGTACCTCTTGTTTATTTTTTCCTCTTTGTGCCTTTACTTTTCATATCAGAACCAAAAACTCATTGCCAAGGTCAATGTTACGGAGTTTTTTCCTTATGTTTTCTTCTAAGAGTTCACAGTTTAGGTCTTACATTGAGTCTTTAATCCATTTTGATTTGATTTCTGTATATGGTATAAGATGGGGGTCTAGTTTTATTCTTTTGCATGTGAATATCCAGTTTTCTCAACATTATTTTTTGAAGAGACAATTCTATTGTATATTCTTGATTCCTCTGTAGAAAACAATTTGACCGTGTAAGCATGGGTTTATTTCTTACTTTCTATTTTGTCCCATTGATCCATGTGTCTGTTTTTATGCCAGTACCATACTGTTTCATTTATGATAGCTTTGTAATATAGCTTCAACGTCGGAAATATGATCCCTCCAACTATGTCATTTTTTTCTTAAGATTGCATTGGCTATTGGAAGTCTTTTTTGATGCTGTATGCATTTTATACTCTGGAGTATTTAATTATGCTTCATGATCCCAGAAAGTCAGTTGTTCATGTGAGGAGTCCAACATAAATTGCATGACATTTTTAATGTATTTTTCTAACCAAGACTGCCAAATATTTACAGGTACCCAACCTTCCTAAGAAATAAGAACCCCATGTGATGACCATGCTCTCACTGCTTCTTGGTTTACTCTTTCTTGTTAGAGTTGACTGCAGAGCGATCCTCTCAAAATACTCTTTACTAGATATACTGTGTAGGAAGAAATGTCGGAGTTCCTACAGTTTTGGGTGTTGCCTCCCATTCCACAATTTCTCAACTCTGTCAGCACCTCTACTCTGCCTCAACACAGCAGAAATAAAGTAGGGTAACTATTTAGCATTACAGAGCCAAAGACTAACATGTATTAAATATGTGGCCTCAGATCTTCTATCTTAGAATATTTCCAGACGGTGAAAAGCACTTAGACCTAAGAAAGGTGAGAAAGAATTACATCCTTGTACATTTGACTAATATAGGGTTTCTTTTATTGTACAATCTAGTAATTCCACTACTGGGTATTTACCCCCAAAAATGAAAACGCTAAATTGGAAAAGATATATGCACCCCTATATTGTCTGTAGCATTATTTACAATAACTAGGATATGGAAGTGGCCCAGGCATCTACTGATAGATGGATGAATGGATAAGATGTAGTGCACACATATGTAAGCACTTGTGTATGCACACCCCCCTCTCTCACACACACACACACACACACACACACACACTTAGCCACAAAAAAGGATGAGATCTTGCTGTTAGTGACAACATGGATGGACCTGTAAGGGATTATACTAAGTAAAGTAAGTTAGACACAGAAGGAAAAATATCACATGATTTCACTTATTTGTGGAATCTAAAAAACAAAAACAGGTTCATAAATACAGAGCACAAACTGTGGGAGTTAGGAGGATGGGTGAAATAGGTGAACGAGATTGAGAGGTACAGTCCTCCAGTTGTAAAATAAGTAAGTCATGAGATGACAAGTACAGAACAGGGAATATACTCAATAATATTGTAACAACATTGTATGGCAACAGATAGTAACTACACATACCATGGTGAGCACTAAGTAATATATGAATTGTCTAATCACTATGTTGTACACCTGAAATGAATAGAACATTTTATGTCAACTATACTTCAATAATAAAAATTAAAAATAAATTGAAAAAAGGCATATTCCTGGAATAAATTCTGTTTAGTCATGAAAAGATAAATAAGTGAAATATTATTTCTTAACTGTATAGAAAGATAAAAATATGTATAAATAAATATATTTTATAATCTGTCACATTAGCATTGTTTTGGTGAACAGCACAAGACAGATCCTGGCTTTCTAGTGTTCCTATGACCAATGAATCTCAGAGGTGACCTACATTTGAACATTTTGTTACAGGAAATAATACATGTCTTTATGGGTTAGGCTACATTCAGTTGTATTTGCTGTTACTTTACACTGGAAACATTCTAGAAAAATGCAGAAATATTATCTCATTCATGCCTTTATTACAGTGCTTGAGTAAATTAAATAAACGGGGATGCAGAGGTGGGGAGCCAGGGAAGACATTAGGAATCTTTGCAAAGAGGACTAGTTCGGGGAATTCAGGAGACTGCTGATTGTAATGGTCCCAGCTTCACAATTTGGCCTAGGATTAGTCTTATTATAAATTTCTGATTCTGCAGTGAATAAATGGACGTTAATGGATTGCAAACATCTGTTCCTCCAACAAGGTGATATTTTGTCTTTTTTTTTCACTGTTAAAAGATAGGATTGTTGTCACTGTCACTGTCCTCAAAGTCATATCATAGAGAATTAATAACTAGCTAACATTTTGCTACTGTTAAAAAGTTGGAAATTTAATGCATTAATCACTTTTCCTTAAGATGTTCCAGGTAAGAGGTAAATCTAGAACTAAAATACAACATAAATTGATAAAATGTATACATGTATATTTTTATACATGCAAACATATATATATGAAAACATGTCTGAAAAAAACACCAATATATCTTAAATTACATTTATTTAAAAATAAACCTTATTATAAATTTTCTATCTATATATCTGAAATGACATTTCTTTCAAATAAATACATATTTAAAACTGATCTTATCCCAAGTGAATAAAAATAGGTGAGTTTACTTCCATGACATAGGCAAATGAAATGATTTTAGGTTATCTGTAACCTGTTTAACGGTAGGTAGGACCCATTTGGGGATTCTGTGATCTGACCTGACCATCCACGAGGTCAACTTTCCCTTTCATTTGACTGAGTTTCCCTTTGTAGATCATGGGCAGTCACGGTCTTTTTTCTTTTTCTTTTTTTTTCTCTTAGAAGAGTGATTCCTTGGACCACTGTCCTGTCTCCTCTTTTCCTAGAATTGTGCTGCTGTCTACTTTAGATCCTGTAACAACAACAACAACAACAACAACAACATTGAAGCTGAAGTGTTCTTTAGGCTAATGAAACTATTTGAGATAGTCAATAATAGGAATGGCATGTCCATCCCTCCATAATCTGTTAATATGCATTGTGCTCAAATGTTCAGATTTGCAGGTCAGTGTTCCAAATGCTGACTGGAACTAGCATCTAATGTGCATTGTATGCAGTAAAGTCACACTTCAATTTCAGCACAGGTTTTAACATTTTAGTTCCTGCTCATAATCTAAATAAACATAGCGTTTCTCAGCTTAAATATATTTCAGGCATGCTCTCTCCAAAGGATTTAAAAATTAAAATGCCTCCATGGCAGAATGGGGATGTTTATCCATTTAAGATGCTTAGAAATATAAGAAGTAATCATCTCTCTTTTCTGTGCAATACAGTTTTTGAATAACAGTTTTTGAGAAGATCATTTTGAACTATATTTAACAAGTAGCTTGTTTCAGCTTCGATATTAGCTTGATTTACCATCTGCAGAATTACCAATAACATGATGCATTTATTACCCGTAAAAGCTATTAGCAGGTCATTTTGTTCAGTTCATCATATGTGTCTTGAGACACAATCTGGCGTCTAACAGATTTTCATACATTGATGTCGCAGAGAATCAGACTGTTCTTTAATTGATTGTTTCTTGCTAGACTCCTTTTGATTAAAACAGGTTATGCTATTTGCTTTTAGTTCTACATTTCTCCACTTCAAAGTCCGGCCACAGAAAGCAGAAATTATTCTCATTTCTCTGGATTCTTTTAATTCAAAGTGAATGTATACATTTAAAAGTCTCCCATAATCAAGGGCTTTAAAAATGGCTTCGGTTTTTCCCAATCTATGACTCCCTCAACAAGACAATCCTCACCAGGCCTTTAAAAAAACGAATTTATCTTTTCCTGCCAAGTCATCGAATTTTGAACCTCAGAACCTCAAGTGAGTACAGATCACAGGGACCAAAGGGAACAGGAAGGGCTCCCTCAAAGCTCTCTTTCCCTCACAATTTGCACAGACCCAGACAAGCAAAGCTGAATCGTGGTGATAGTGTTATATCCTTCTCCAGAGGGAAAAGAAAAAAGGGTCTTTTGCTAAACTGGTTTCAGAAGGCCTAACTCATATTGTTCATTTAAGCAAAGAGATTGGTACGCTCCTGAGACACCCCGTACCCTCCTCCTCCCCCCACCCCCCAACCAAAAAAGGAAACTCCAAAAGCTGTGTGAACTCTGCGGGGAGAAGGTCGGTGGGCCTGTCTCAGACCTTCTACCCACATTCCCCACACAGTTAACACCGGAAAAAATGAAAGGGCTGCAATCAGATCAGTACTCATCAATAGGAATGAGTAGCAGCTTGCAGGCTCAAAACAAGAGCCTAATTCAGCATTCAAAAGGTTTTTGTTTGCCTAATGTCAGAAACAAACATAAAACTTTCCATCATGTGACACCCATGACACTAGGAGAGAGCAGTCACCCTTCCCTTAGGCTTCTGTCTGCCACAGACAAAAGCTATCAATAGATTCATTGTAATCTATCTCAGTTTTCTGTCTTGGAGGATGAGCCAGCCAATCATTCCCAATTGTCATCCCTCTTTCCAGGTGAAATTCCCCAGTTCCCAGCCACAGACTCCCAAGTCCCAGGATGCTGACTAGTTCACATAATAATAACCTGGCCGGTAGATTATTCTTAGTGGATCAAAAAATGTTATCGGGAACCAGAAATATTTTTAACACTCACTTGAAAGTGGCCTGGTGCTTTCCATGTTGTTTACATAACACTTTGTGAAATACTTGCTATTTTAAATTATTTTGGGCAGCCCGAAATATGTAAGCGTACGGGACTTATTTTGTCATTTTAGCACAAATGAACTCCTTAAAATGTACATTAGATTTATACAAAGTGTAACTGCCTGGGGTTCCTAGAGGATTTTTAATGATTTGAAGTTGAAAGCCACTATTCAGAACCAGTGGTGCATTGAGGAAAATTATGTAAGTTATGTCTTTAGAAATTACTTTTACTCTAGAATTTATTTAAAATTGAGTTGTGCCGATCATTTAAAATATTGCACTAAATTTAATAGAAAAATCTCTTGGTGGATGTTTAGTGTAAATTGAAAAGCTTAAATGGCTTAAAAATAGCTTTGAAACATTATGTAGTCACATGAGGCAGTTATCATGTTTAAATGATGGGAGTTTAATGGTCTTCTCATACATTAACCCTACACTCTGATGGTGAGGAATGCCTCCTCTTACTCTAGAAATGGATAAAAATAAACATTTAGATTTTGTAAATCTGATGATTTATTTAGCATCTCTTTACCTGTTTGTAATATTTTTGAAATTTAATGAGGTGAATTTTTATGGCCCAGAGTTCATTAGCTACAATGGAACCTTCAAATATATAATAGCACGCACGTGGGGCAACTGACTGAGGTGCAATCCTGTCTCTTTCACGCAGGGCCCCAGTCTCCAGGACTATGAAATTAAAACACAAAAACAAAACAGCAACAATAGCAACAACAAGGAAAACAAGGCTATTTTATTTGATGGAATACTTTAAAAAATTAACGCCAACAAATGGTATTTGTTAGTCAACTTCTGAGGAATAAGTATATCCTACTTGTGATAATATACTGATGTCAAAAGCAATAAAAATGGCTAAAATGTACCATTATTTGATTTAGAATATACAATAAGTTACATTTTTTTTCAATGAATCCTTTATGGGGAGTTATATTACAGGCACGTTTGCTTCTAGCAAGAATCGTATGAAACAGTTTATATTTAATACCAATGTGGGCACATAACTGAACGGGTTTAAAGAGAATATTTTTTTTAAAAAATGGTAAGTTTCTCTAGATGAAAATATGAACTTTTGCCAGAATTCCTTTGAGAGAGAGTGGGAAAAAAATGAAAGCAACATTCTTTGAAGTACTCTTCAATGTTATCTGGTCTAATCCAAACTGCAAAGTTATAAAATCTGTAGATTTCATTCACCAGCTCTGTACCAGTCTCTTATGTTGATAAAAAGGATTGGATAAATATATTAAAATAGCAGTTGTATCCTGAATTGTTCCCTCTGACATATGAAGTAATAGATTCTTTTATTATTATTAATAACATCTTGAGCAGAATTTCGATGCAGGTACATATGATATAAAAGGTAATGCACTACAATTTTATTTTATTCTATGGCTTCCTTAGTAGTGAAGAATGAGACCAAATAAGTTGTCTTGAATCCTAACTTACTTTACCTTAGATAGGCGTCCATCTCCATTTTGATGGGATACCCTATCATAAACAGTTTCTAGGGATTTTTAACATTGTTTGATAAAGAAGGTATTATTATTCCCGCTTTATATGAAGAAACTGAGGATTTAGGATACAGTTATTTCTTTCTCTTTTTTTAATTAAAAAAGAAAAAAAAAGACAAACCTCTTCCTTTTTACACTAGTTTGCTTTATTCTCCTGGTGGGAATCAAAGATTATTTCATTTTATGAATACAGAGGATAGAGTGATGGCTGGGTAAGAACTAGCATGTTTTCTTCTGTTCTTTAGTAATGATGTTCTTTTAGAAGAAAACAGAGACAGATGTTACTCTTTCTTTCAACCACCTGCTTACATTTCTTTCCCTTTGACTCTGTATGCTATGAAAGTGAATTTTGGTAATACAAACCTCTCCATGCCAACTATTACTATAGCATCTAGAGGTAAGTCATCCCAACTGGTACATCAATGGCCCTAGAAAGGTGCAATGGAAAAACACTAAACAGGATAGGAGGACATAGAGACTGGTTTCCACTGGAAGTTTCTAAGTAAATGTATGCCTGAGGTCTACTTATTCCTAATCACATTATAAATTGTATGCTTAAATATATGACATATATGTTCCACAGTTTTTTATTTCTTATCTTATTTAATTCTCACTATAAGCCTGTGAGATGTATTATCATCCCCATCTTATGGATGAGAAAATGAGGTCCACAGAAGTTAAGAGAGTGAAAGCAAAGACTTAGGGGAATCCCTGGGTGGCTCAGCAGTTTAGGGCCTGCCTTTGGCCCAGGGAGTGATCCTGGAGTCCCGGGATCGAGTCCCACATCGGGCTCCCTGCATGGAGCCCGCTTCTCCCTCTGCCTGTGTCTCTGCCCCTCTCTGTCTCTCTCTCTGTGTGTGTCTTTCATGCATAAATTAATAAAATCTTTAAAAAATAAAATAAAATAAAATGACAATAGTTATTTAAAAAAAAAGAAAGAAAGCAAAGACTTAAATTAGGCTTCAGAGACTTACCATTGACCATTATGCCTATTCCCACATCCCTACATCTGCATAATGAAGAAATTAGATGGGCATACTCTTGAAGTTCCTCCTCCTCCTCCTCCTCCTCCTCCTCCTCCTTCTTCTCCTTCTCTTCTTCTTTTTCTTCTTCTTCTTCTTCTTCTTCTTCTTCTTCTTCTTCTTCTTCTTCTTCTTCCTTCTTCTCTTCTTCTTCCTTCTTCTTCTCTTCTTCTTCCCTTCTGTGATTACTTCAGAATCTTTTTCATTCTGAATTAAACTATCTGTTTGGGGTGCCTGGGTGGCTCAGTGGTTGAGTGTCTGCCTTTGACTCAGGAAGTGATCCCAGAGTCCTGGGATTGAGTCCCATATGGGGCCTTCCTGCATGGAGCCTGCTTCGCCTTCTGCCTATGTCTCTGACCACCCTCCCCACCCCCCGTCTCTCATGAAAAAATAAATAAAATCTTTTAAAAAAATAAACTTTTACCTGTTCATCTGATTTATCTGATCATATTCTTATCTATTCACTTTAATCATCCTCCAGATAAGCAATCAACATTCAGTCAAGACATAAGATAATGTTCTTGTTCTATCTCTTTTCCCCATCACTTTGTCTCTCTCTATATACATATATAACACAGCTACTGCAAATAATTAAAATCAACTGTACACATACACAAGTGTATGAGCGCCCACACAATCACAATGATTCTGATCATTCTCAGTAGTCATGTTTATAAAGCCACTGCAAAACTGAATAGCAAATTGAATCATTGCTGAATCATTGCTCCTAAGGGAAATATGGAGCTAGGTTCCTGTGAGCCTCTGGTTACATTTTTGCCAAGAGATCAATACATAACCTTGTTTTATAAGTTTTACTCTTAAAGACACCTTATTTAATGTAGATTGTTGATTTATTAACATTGAACGAGCAACCAACAGTATTATAACTCATGCTTGGATGAAGTTTATCTAATACATATATTTTCTATGTAAGGCACATCATAGCCTTCATGCTCTTGGGGCATTTCAATATTATGCTTTGGGACCATCATAAAGAGTCTCCAACAAAAAGCACAAAGATGCAAAAACACAGCACTAAATATATCACAAACAAGACACTTGTTTACAGAATGAGAGCTGAAGCAAGAAAGCAGAGCTTCACCTTATTGAGCCTCATCTGGGAATGTGAGTGTCTAGTAACGTAAGCATTTCACTGCTCTGCACATGTGCATGCCCACGAATTAACATGAAAGTGCCTAAAGTATAAATAAATGTTACTGGATTTGCGAATTCACAAATGCAGAATCCACAAATAATGAGGATGGTGTGTGTGTGTTATTGTATCCCCATCTCTGCTCCCACTTTTCTGCCTTTCTCCTTTCCCATTTTCCCATTATCCTCTCTTTTATCTTCTCTAGATAAAAAACAAGTAAGTAGAAAAAAAATCAAATATTATTTTCCACTTTGTTTCTCCAGTCTTTATTTTCTTCAGCTTTTCAGAAACTTCAGGGCTGTTCTGCACACACACACATACACACACACATCTTTTATTCCAAATCAGTTCAGCACATACCTATGTTAATAGTGTTGAGGCTGATTATGAAGTATAATTACTATATATCACATAATGTTTGCTTGTCAAATTGTCTTTAAGATACACCTAATGTCTCAACAGAGAATCAAATACCGATCTAAGAATTCTTACTTTTTCTTTTTTGTCCCTGACCTTTATATTACCTTATACTATACAGGGGCAAGAATGTCTCTATTCCTGATTTTTTTAAAGCTTCAAATTACTTGCATTTAATTTAGCAATCTGTTCTTCATTGGAGAGTAGTTGAATTTACAAAAGCAATTACACCAGTTTCCTGTGACTTTGAAGGATATATATAGTTGTGTTAATTAAGTAGAAGAAGAGAATGTGGATTGCTGGTGATTTTCCAGTGGAAAAAACAATTGTCGTCATTTGTGTAGCATTAATTGCTACATAGGGTAGGAGATTAATATTTTTAACATTTTAAGTGGTTTTGCATAAATGTTAGCAATAAGCAAGCCATTTCACGTCTTATTGGTTTGCATTTTTAATAATATTGGAATGTTAGCCTTCCCATAAAGGGAACATTGCAACAAAACTGAAATAGTGTTTCAACCTTGCTAGTTATGTGCAAACTGACCCCATGTACCCCCTTTGGGGAACACTCAAAGACAATGGTACTGTTGAAAACATAAAAAGAGGAGGAGGTAATTTATTTTTAATTTTTCTTACATTTGTGAATTTAGTGTCATGAGAGGCTAACAGCACTGGCCAAGGACTCTGAGGAATAGATGTCATGAACACTTTCCACATCTTTTCTTTATTATGTTAAACTTGGCCTTCTTTTAAAAACTGATCATTAAGTTGGTAAAATTGCACCAAAATATAAATTGGCATATCCATTTGTACAAAGAGAAAACTCTACCGAATTCTTCCCTACTATTTAAAATGGAGAAAGAATCTGAAAATGTAGTGATTGCAATTCACTTGTTCCACAATGATTTTTGAGCTCCTGGGGTATATGAGGCCCTGTCCTAGAAATGGGAATACGTAGTAAACATGACAAATGGGGCTCCTTCTCTGCTGAAGGTTACATTTCATGGGCAAAGGAGTGGTTGCAGCAGGATCGACCATAAAATAAATAAGTACAATATTTTCAGATAATGCTAGAATGAAAAAAAAAATAAAACAACAGGGTGGTACTTTAGAGAGTTTAAACAGCAAAGACCAGAAGGGCCTGTCTGAGCAGGTGGCATTTATGCTGTGACCTGAATGAGAAGAGCTCATCTATTAAAAGATATGGAGGCAGGGTTTCCATCTAGTGGGAACAGCAGATGTCAGCGTCTGCTGTGGGTTTGGGCTTCAAATATGAAGAGCAGAAAGTCGAGCCTGGCTGAAGTGGACAAATAGTGAAGGGAGATGAGGCTGGAGGGGCCAAAGCCAGATCATGGAGGGACTCGCTTCCCATGAAGAAGACCCTGGACCTTATGCTAAGTGCAGTGGGAAGCCATTAGTCAGTGCCAGCCTGTAAAGAAGGGAAAAGCATAATCTGATATGTGCTCATAAAATGGAACCTGACTGTGAAGAGAATGGGCAGGAAGAAGGCTTGTGGGAGAAGAGTGGGAGAAGAATTGGTAAAATCCTACTCATTATTTTAAATCCAGGTCAGACAGAAGCAGAGACATTTGTTCTTTCTTTGTGCCCAGTGTTTTTCTTAAATGCACATTCGTGATGGCGGAACATAGGTTTATCTCTCTTGCACTAAGCTGAGGAAAGCCTGGACAACAGCTCAATGCCCTTGTTTCCACACAGATCCCATGGCACAGCTGATGTTCGGTCAGCATTCGCTGAATCAAAGTGAACCAAATGAAGACGATGATCCACTTCAGTCTGAATTTCTTGAATACAGTATTTACCCCTGATCCGTGGTCTTAACTTCCCATGTTTCAGTTACCTGTTGTCTACCATGAGAGCAAATGATCTTCCTTCTACCGTACCATCAGAAGGTCAATAGCAGCCTAAAGCTAGGTCACGATGCCTCTGCCCTTCACCTCACTTCATCTCATCACGTATTTTCTCACAGCATCAAAAGAAGAATGATTACAGTACGGTAAGATATTTTGGGAGAGAAAGACTACATTCACATAATTTGTATTACAGTATATTGTTACAACTATTCTATTTTATTACTATTGTCGTTAATCTCTTACTGTGTTTAATTTACAAAATAAACTTCATAATGGGCATGTAAGTATAGAAAACCATAGTACATAGAGGGTTTGGTATTCTGTGAAGTGTAAGGCATCCACTGGAGATCTTGGAACACAACTCCCATGAATAAGGGGGAACTATCGTATAGCAGGTTCTTAATCCTAAAATAATGGATAACTGCTGGTTGAAAACAAAGAGAAATCTTCCAGGTATAGATGAAATTTCCTAATAGTATTGAAAGCCATTTAATGGTTACATTAAATGTCAAATGAAATCTTGGACATGTTGTAGAAAAATCCCAGATTCTCTAATTTATATTCCTATTAAGTATTAGTTTGCAATGAACTACTTCTTTTTTAAAAAAAGATTTTTATTCATTAATGAGAGACATAGAGAGAGAGACAGAGACATAAGCAGAGGGAAAAGCAGACTCCCGTTGGGGAGCCCAATGTGGGACTTGATCCCAGGGATCCCTGGGATCATGACCTGAGCCAAAGGCAGATGCTCAATCACTGAGCCACCCAGACAGTTGCACCCACCCTGCAATAAACTATTTCTTGATTTATATTTAGGTGGTATGAGCACCTATTTCTTGAGCCACATATCAGTAGATATTAAGGTCACTCATCATTGACTTTCATTAAAAAATTTGTTTTTCCATCATAAGAGGAAGTTTTGTTCATCAAATCTGAAGAAGTCACTTTGTGCAAAGCTTGGTTTGATCATCATGGTATTTCAGGTACCTCCATCAACAAATAGATATTACCTTTTACTCTCTGTACCTAAATTTATGAATTCCTTAGTTATAAGCTATGAAATGAAAAATTCAGAAATCCAAGTGTTAGAAATCATTCAGAAGGTTTTCAACACAGAACTTTTTATCTTTTCTGAAAAAAATTTTTAAATAAAAATCAGATATTACTCTTCAGATTTCTCTTTGATGAAGTTTCTTTTGTTTTTAACAACTAGGCAGCTGAAATCTCCCTTTATGGTAGGAACATGCACAATCAAAGGTTCAGGCATGGCCAAGTTCCATGGCATGACCTGATGTCTGCTTCCAAGAGGCAAGGTGGACTGACCCCCTCTTTGAAAACCTAATTAAATTGATAGTGATGACATCTAATTATAACTTTTTCCCTTATTTAGAGGACTAAGAAGCATGCTTCATTCATCTTCTAATAGAATTACCAGCAAGTATATTGCATGCATAATTTCTCCATGCTAAAATTTAAAATATGTGCATTTTGTAAAACACTCCTTATATGCATACCTTCCTTTGGTACATTTTTAATGAATCATCAGGTTCTCAAAGAACTATACTGTAGAAGCCCCACAATCAGTTTATCTACCTCATCTCTTCCTGGTGAAGGAAAAATTATCATATGATAAATGGCCCCCCCAAATCAGTCTTCTAGTTAGGATATCTCCAACCAAGGTCTTTTGGCATATGGAGGGATATATAATATATAAGACACGACATGTGATCTCATGAAGGGCAATTTGGTTTGTGAATATCTCCTTTTAATGTGCTTATTTATAAGTTACCTTATAAAAACTCAACATTATACTGTTAACTTCAAATGATGGATGACTTACAGATACTTTAGCATATCTTCCCTGTCGAAATGTCTTGAGCATTGATGGCATAATTTCTGTCCTGAAGCTGGAGCCAAGCTATGTTAATTTAATATCCAGTTTTTTATCAAGGTTATAAGGAGGGAGGTGGAGCTTTTTTAATGTTAATTAGTGCTACATGTATGAAAATGAACAATAGACTTAACAAATAGGTCACTTTTTTCTGCCTCTGAGTAAAGATGAGCTGATAAAGAGTTTCTGGGGAATTCTGAGGCTGATGTTGTGAAGTTCCCCTATTTGTCAGTGCAATATCTAAGAGGAATCAAAAAGAGAAACTTTCCCATTTTGCATTTAGGGAATACACAGCACTAGAAGCAGAATCAGATTAAGTAGGATATTTAAAGAATAATTAATTCTGTATTTAAGGAATATAAAGTATTCTCAAGTTCATGATACTGTTATACGCTAATTAACACAGTTCTTGTGACCAGTGACAACTCCAGAATTTTTGTGCAGAAGGGCTTTTGAAGCTGCATTTAAATAGCAAGCAGTGTGCCTTTTAGTAGGCTAATTTGGAGTTTGGCTGGTAAGTGGAGGTGGGTGGGTATATTAATCAGGGTTCTCCAGAGAAACAGATTCAATATACATCTGTGCGTGTGTAGAGAGAGAGATTTATTCTAAAGAATTGGCTTTTGTGATTACAGAAGCCAGGCAGTCCCAAGATCTACAGGCTATAGACTGAGGAGAGCTGAAGGTATAGTTCAAGACCAGGTTGAAAAGGCCTGAGAAACGGGAGAGTAATCGTTGAAGTTCCAGTCTGAGTCTGAGCCCAAAGGCAGCAGACCATTGTCTCAACTTGAAGACACTCAGGCAGGGGGTAAATTCTCCCTTCCTCAGCCTTTTTGCTCAGTGTAGGCCTGTAGTGGATAGGGTTTGGTCTACCCACACTGGAGAGGACAATCTGCTTTACTTAGGCTACCAATAGAAAGGTTAATCACAGCCAGAAACACCCTCACAGACACACTCAGAATAGTGTGTAATCAAGTATCTGGGTGCCCTGTGGCCTAGTTAAGCTGACACATCAAATTAACCATAATAGTGGGATCTCATGAAAATAATGTCCCCTTGGTGTTCTCATGACTGTAATAAATGAATCATCTAATCTCCTTCAACCATAGTCCTCTCATTGGTAAATGGAGATAACATAGCTAACCCTGTCATAATTCTGTAAGTGGGATCCAAAAAATCAGTCGTGTATACTTCAGGGATATCCTCTTACAAAGTTTATAAAGTGGCTGCTGAGCCAAAGCCGCTAACTGGCCGGGAATACCTGAGGTCTGAGAAGCAACTGCCAGTGATATTATTAAGAATTTGTGGTACTGTGGAATTTTACTATAAAAGTAATTGTCTCATGTAGTTGTTTGGAAGACTGGATGACATGATGCATATAAAGCACTTCACAGAATTGACTGCACAGATCAAAATTATTAACACGAATTGTAATTTGTCCTTTGTCTCCTTCTCTTTTCCTTCTCCTGCTCCTACTTATCTTCTGATTCTTCTTCTTCTACACAACATGAACAAACCTGGGTGGGCACCTGGGTGGTTCAGTCAGTTAAGCCTTTGGCTCAGGTCATGATCCCAGGCTCCTGGGATTGAGCCCCACATCGGGTTCCCTGCTCAGCTGGGAGTCTGCTCCTCCCTCTCCCTCTGCCTCCCCTCCTCCCGGCTCATGTTCACTCTCTCTCTGAAATAAATGAATAAAGTCTTTAAAAAGAAAAATGAACAAGCATCCAATACTCTGGATCATTCAGTCATTCTATAACCAAACTTAGATGAGTTTGCTCCTTGGTGTGTCAGAGACTACGTGGGGTGATTTGTAGGACAAAGGTAACTTTACTTGCAGGAAATAAGATCACAGGGGAATACCTTCTAAAGCCCTGACTTTCTGAGCAAAAGGGGGTGGGCTCCTTTTATCTAGGATTAGAATGAATAGGTAGGAGAACTTTGTCATTGTAATGAGAGGCGGGCATAAGGTGGCGCATGCGCCTTAAGGAAACATGCCTAGACCTACATTGTATATTATATAAAGGAGGCTTGAGCTCCTCGTGGGTTACTCTGTGGGTCACTTTATGGTCCATTTGCACAGGCATGAGGTCAGGGGTTAAGTTTGAACTTGTCTGGGTGGTCTGGGTCTCCAGTTCTCTGTCCAAGCAGTCACTGTTGCTTGAGGGGTAGTTTTGGTTTTCATCACAGGATATTATGCCCTTCGGATCTTTTGCCTGAGTTAAGAGATAAGCTGGAAAGAAGAGCTTAAGGGAAAATGTAGAGCAAAGGTTGGTGGCTACAGGCAGGTGAGCAGAAAAGGTCAGGTCTTAGAGTCTAGCTGGGGACAATTAGAAACATCTATCACATTCTGATCAATGTTCTTTTATAGGCCTGACATTTCTTTCTCTGCCTCTTTAGGACTTCTCTTCTTGACACTGTCCTTCAGTTGATAATATTCCTTGAGATCCTACTCTTAGCCCACCGATGAATCTACTCTGTACACTCTCCCTCTAGGTGAGCTCTTAAAGCTCCTGGTTTTAAGTACTACTTATGTACTGAGATTCCTGGCCAGTGTTCCCAGCCAAGACTCATTCCTTCAGCATAACGAAAAGTGAACTCAAAGTTATTGTCGGCTTAAACCTTAATTCTTTTATATATCCCTATTCCCCCTTGCCAATTACCCACCAGGTCTTGTTAATTTTTTTTTTTTTTTCAATCTGTACCATCCTCTCTACCATTGCTTTAGCTATCTAAATTCAAGCCCTTATCTTCTCTTTACTGGGGCAAGATAGCAACCCTTTACAGGGAAAACTTAAACATGGCCTTCTTTTCCTTGACATCCCTCAATGACAGCATCAAAGCTCTTCTACCTGATGTGTAGGTTTCCCTTTAGTATGACTTCTGCCCACCTCTCCAGCCTCTTTTCCAAGTACCCCATCCCAGACATTTCATCAGCTTTTACTTTCTTTCCATTTTATTATTCCACCAAGTATTTGCTCCTCTTATTCTTTCTGCCCAAAAGGTTCCCTTCTCTGACATGACCTTGACTTGACTAACTCCCATCAAATTTTAGGAGAGCTAAGTCATCCTTCAGAAAGATTTTCCAGATCCATCCAGGCTGGTGGAGGTGCACTTTTTGAGGGCTAATAAGCACTTTTAGTCGTTATTGCATCTGTTTCCCCCATTGTCTTAATTAACTCAGGCTGCTATAACAAAATACAATAAGCTCAGTAGCTATCAGTGAAAAATTTATTTCTTATAGTTCTGGAAGCTGACAAGTCTAAGACTGAGGTGCTGGTTAATATGGTGTCTGGTGAGAGCCCTCTTCCTAGTTATAGCTTGTCAACTTTTTATTGTATCCTTACATGGAGAACAAAGAGAGCCAGAGCAAACTCTCATGTCTCTTCTTACACAAACACAAATCCCATTCATGGCAGTTCCACCCTTATGATTGATCTACTTACCTCCATAGGCCCTACATCCTAATATGACATTGTGGGTTAGGATTTCAATATATGAACTTGGGGTGGGGACACATTCAGTCCATAACATCCACTAAACTAGCAGCTGTTTGGGGGAAAGAACTCATTCTCATTACAGTACATTGCACGAGTTAGTGGTGCAGTACATGGTATATATGGGATGCTCAATAAATGTTTTTGGTGGTGTTAATGAAATTAATGCAAAATGGATCCTAAAGTGCCCAGTAGTCCCCCTTGATCTATAAAACATAACTAGATTAAGGAAAAAGATAGTTTCAAGCTTTCAGAAGTTGATCTCTTAAGTTGTCCATCAATATTCTCAGAAACTTAAAAGACAGATGGCAAATATAATAATAATAATAATAATAATAGAAATTATGTATGCTTAATAAGCACATGTTTATACAAATAAATTAGAAAAATTACATACTGCAGTGATTTCCAAACGATGTCCTATAATTATTATGATACAGGTATTTTGTCCATGCTCAAAAATTAAGAAGTTAATTTCTGCTTAATCTCCTAAAGACACCTCTAACAATTCAATGCATCACTCAGACTTAAAGCTTAAAGGCTGTAAAATGTGTGAATGGTGCTCAATTCATCTTAATTCAATTCAATTCATTTCAAGAAATATTTATGAAATGTCTGTGCAAAAGCTGAGTTAGATCTTTTTATGGACATCATGATAATTAAAATATAGTCTCTGCCCTTGAGGGGTATACATTACAGTAAGGATATTTAGACAAGTATACACACATCTATAGTATAAAGTACAAAATCTATAGTTTAAAGTGCAAAAATAATATATCATAGATAATCAGAGGAATGACTTTAAAAGGAGAAGCTATAATAAATTCCTAAGAGCAAGACAGATCAAAGAAGATTCAGTTTATTATTTTGATTTTGATTTGGGGTTACTAAATTTGAAAGCCATAGACAAAATACATCTTAATTTTGTGTAGTGATACTAGAGCCAGATTTTATTTTACTTTATTTATTTATTTATTTTTATTGGAGTTCGGTTTGCCAACATATAGTATAACACCCAGTGCTCATCCCATCAAGTGTCCCCCTCAGTGCCCATCACCCAGTCCCCCGTCCACCTCCCCTTCCACTACCCCTTGTTCATTTCCCAGAGTTAGGAGTCTCTCATGTTCTGTCTCCCTCACTGATATTTCCCACTCATTTTCTCTCTTTTCTCCTTTAATCCCTTTCACTATTTTTTTATATTCCCTGAATGAATAAAACCATATAATGTTTGTCCTTCTCCGATTGACATACTTCACTGAGCATAATACCCTCCAGTTCCATCCATGTTGAAGCAAATGGTGGGTATTTGTAGTTTCTAATGGCTGATTAATATTCCATTGTATACATAGATCACAGCTTCTTTATCCATTCATCTTTCGTTGGACACCGAGGCTCCTTCCACAGTTTGGCTATCGTGGCCATTGCTGCTATAAACATGGGGGTGCAGGTGTCCCGGCGTTTCACTGCATCTGCATCTTTGGGGTAAATCCCCAGTAGTCCAATTGCTGCAGACCCAGATTTTAACTCTGTTTTTACACTTTACAGGTCATATGATTTGAGAAAGTAACTATTTCTGTTTCAATTTCCTAACTTTTAAAGTGGAAAAATATTGTCTGTTTTATAGTGTTACTGTGATGACTCCAAATGAATGCACTTAGGGAGCATGAGGATTGGATGAGAGGTGTTTCAGTGGTTGGTTGGATTATATCTCAGATCATTTACTAACGAATTGGCTTCACGCTAATAAAGTCTCTAATATTTGCCACATACGGGTTTATTTTGTTCTACATTTTTATTGTCATTTAGGTTGAAAACGCAGAAATTTTGGTTAGGAAGTGTATAGACAACAGAGGTGATTGCTAGCAAATTGGCTCCAAAAATTTTAGAATTAGAAAGGATCTTATATACTATTTCTTCAGCATCCTTATTTTAGAGCTAAGAAAACTGAGTTTATTTTTAAAAGTATTCATTTCATTTACCACAAATTTAATTAATCCAACAACAAATCTTTACAATGAATTTAAGGAAATATTTCGTATTAATCACATGATGTAATTATCTTTATTCATCAATGTCCACACCATTACAGGAGAACTGGGTGCCACATTTTCAGAAGGAACTGACAAACTCAAGACATCATCATGATGGAAAAGGGCACGGAAAATGGTCATTAACTCTGTTGAAGAAATTAAAGTTATTTAGTGTGAAGAAAACAAATTCATGTAGATATAACATTTATCCTAATTTATTTTAATGGTGAGTAGGTGGCAAATCTTCTACATTGCTTTAGAAGAAAGTTCCTGGACCTAGAAGAAGACATTATAAAAGGGATATTTTTCACTTGAAATAAGGATTAATCCTCTAAACATTAGAGAAGTTCAAAATATCTGTCTTGTAAAATCATTGACAAGACTGTCTACTAGATTACCTTTCAATTTCTTGAAAGCCTAAGTTTCCCCGAACTTTCAAAACTGATTAAGTATGGCATTAATTATTCCCAATGCAAAGGATTTAATTTATTTATTGTTCTCCACTTTTACATCTCCAATATGACTTGACCAACATAAATATGACTTACACATTCTCTTTAAAGAATTTGTTATCTGACAAATTTCCTTAAAGGTTCTAGTTGTATTTGAATTTGATTGATTTCTCAATGACTGGATGGTAGCTCTCCCTTTGTTCTTTTTTATGTCTGATGTAGAGGGTATTCTGAACTATAATGTCATACTGTGGAAAGGGAAAACATAAATACCAATTATCCACTTTTCCAAATGAATATCATGAGAATTTTAGAAATTGCACTTCATTTGTATTTTCAGTGAAGTTATTCTATTTTGGTTACCAGTGAGATGAAATGGATAGGAAATGTCAGGAAACAGATTAGAAAGGAATTATCTCAGATACAAAATATAGTATTAGAAACCGAAATAAGTAAAGAAGACCAAAGTTGGAGAATATGGAAAGAAATAAAAGGTTTGGGTAAAAATGGATGAACACTGACATTATTTATAGAAGAAAATTGAGAAGTATTGACATTATTTTCCAATATCTGACAATCTTAGAGAGTCAGAAATTGAGTTTTGACATTAATATTTAAATTATAGGGTGACCACAAATAAGTGGACAAATATCTCTGAACACTTTCTTTATGTAAGGTGAGGGAAATGAAGTAACCCAAGGCTATCCAGGAGCTCACAAATAATTATTGTCAAGTATTTTATGCAGAAAATATGTGTCCTACCTTCTAATAATAATTTTGTGCAGAGAATCGATTTTTTTTTTTTTTAAAGAAAAATCTAGGCTTTTCTACAAGTGCTTCATTTTACACTGTCAAGTTGGTTTGGCTATTTGTCAGAGAATCTTTTGAGACATTATATCTCATATCAGAGCTGTCTTGGAGAATAATTGTTTGCTTTGGGGTCTTATGGTAGTAATTCTAAAATCTCTGGAGGCAAGGTTATTTACAGAATAAGGTGAGAAAATTTGGGACATTGCTAAAAACAAAGACAGTATCTTCAAGTAAGTTTTTGGAAGCACATCTAGTATTTGTTATAAAATGTATAGTCAATCAACATCAAGAGCTGCCATCAAAGTTTATATTTATTGAGAGTTAACTGCAGTGAGAAGAAATAGAATTTCTACACAGTAATGCTCTGAAGATATTGCACTTTTAACTTATATATACATTGAAATCAGAATAAAAGTAAAAATAGCATCTTTAATATAACACTGAACACAAAACCAAGTACCCCTCTGGTAGTCACTGTTGAATGAAGGCCTTAATTGATCAATCACACCAAGAGTCAATAAATGGATCAATATTAGAACAATAACAATCAAATGTTATAATTACTTGGGAATGATAAATGAAGGGTTTGAAATTTTTTATTTGATGATCAGTAATGTATATTTTTACCATCAGTAAAAAATATATATATATTTTATCATCAGTAAAAAACTGTAAGATAAAAGAAGGGCATTACCATTCAGAAAAACCACTATTACTATTAGATGTTTACTATACAATGTTCATCTCAATTTGAGACCATCAGAAAACCTTTTAAAGCAAAAGGAAATTTGTCAGAAAATGTTTTAAAGTAAAAAGAAATTGAAGATATGTTCAAATTGGTTTACTGATAATAAAATCAGACAAATACCAGTTATCAAAGATGACTTATGATCAGGTTTCAAAACAAAACAAAACAAAAGTCTGTCCATTGTTGCCATATTTCAGTTCCCTTTAAGCCCCATATAAGAATAGGCTGTCTCTCCAGTAGGAGCAGATCTTCTACTTAGTGAAAATCAATAGAATGTAAAGCACCCTATGTATCACAGAAAAACCGATCCTTTAACTGCTGAAATTGGCCTTATAAGGAAAAAATATATTTTATCAATTAAATAAAAAATCATTAGATAGAAATGTATTAGAAATCCCCCTTTGAATTTCAGATTTGGCTCCACCCTGTTCCTACCCAATAAAAGTCCAGGGAGTTTTAATAAATTGAACTTAGTTCTCAAAGACAAAAGATATACAAAAGCACAATCTCTTAATATAAGCTTCTGCACTTACTAATGCAGGTGCAACCACCTATTTTACAAGATACTTATTAATGAATGTAGAAGAGCAGGATAAAGTGATGAGAGTTTAATTTATTTTGGAAGTAATGGTTTGTACAGTAATTATCGAGAAGCAGCCACTTGTCAAATGGAATCAGTAACAAGTGCAGTTGGGAGAGGTTTTCTGGTACACAGACATTGTGAAATGTTTTACTTTGCAATGAGAATAGACTCTCTGACAATAGTTTATTTTGCTTACAAAAATAAAATCTGAAGCTGATTAGAATTAAGAAATTGTATATATAGCACGTTTGTAAAGATTAATTTTGTTCTCATCTGTTTCTTTTTGCTTATATATAGAAGTTCTCATTGATAGATAGATAGCATTTATTTTTTTTTAACTTTATTCAATGTTCCACTCACCCTTATCCTTACAGGACTTGATCTTGGTCTGGAAATGCTAAGGTCTGTGGGCAGGAAACAGAGAATCACAGTCTATGGGGTATTTTCAGGGAGGCAGCATCTTGGGGCATAGGCCTAATAAGAAGTTCAAGCACGTTGTCAAAGAATAAATAACATCTCGGTGGCAGAGAGTGAGAAGCATTCCAGAGAGATCCTGAGGATAAGTAATGAGGAAGGTCATAATCCAGAAAGGAATATCCTTGGAATAGTTGCTGGCTAATTAAAATGCGAGACAGTTTACATAGGTAATTATGATTCCTAGTTTGACAAAGACAGTGCAGATAAAGACATCAATGAAAGATATACCCTGAAGTAAATTTTAACTTTTAAGAAAACGACTAAACAAAAAATAATACTTTAAGTTTCCTCAGGAAAAGAAATAAAAAGAATGATTCAGACTCATAATTGTTTGGGCCTCCATTAATTATACTACTTTTGATCATTCTTCAGGCTTCACCAAGCTCTACATTTTTTTGTCACATAAACTGGACTGAAATGACCAATAGGCAGTCAAAGAATTAACCAGTGGCTCAATCAAACCAGTCAATTCTTCTAGCTTAAAAATTAATATAAGTTAGTTCCTTGTTATTTGTCTATGCCAAGTTTGTTAACTTCAAGTCATCATCTGAGGAATTCATAGGAATAGATCATAGAGAAGATTTGATTTAACCACACCTAGCTCTGATTGTTAACTTTTCTAAATTGATTAGATATCAAATTCTAGTTATCATTTGATGTAATGCTTAGGGAATATTTAGAACTTTCCCTGGAAAATAGCATTTTTAAATCTTTTTTTTTTTTTTTGAATAGCAATTATAATAACTTCCATTCTAAGAAGCACAGGGTAACAGGAACCCTCTTATCTGAAAAAAAAAAAAAGGTCAAATACATAAAACAATAGTTTTCACCAAGGACAGTGATTCCTGAGAGACAGGAAACAAGGTTGAGCCATAACACCACCCTTGTTTGCTGCCTTGAAAAAATTTCCAGGCTGTGGCATAGGAAGAAATAACTTCGGTGGAGTATAGCAGACTCCCTAAATTGAGAGAGATTAAGGCAGCTAGAGTTTGTAGGACAGAATAATGGAGAGGAGAGAGCTATACAGAATAATTTCCAGAGACCTGCACCCTGTCTCCTTTGAGTTTCCAGCAGAATAGTGATTGGCACATAATATGAGGAAACTATCTAGAGATAGGGGGAAATACCTGAAAAATCTAGATAAAACAGCTTTTATAGGTCTAAAATTAGTACCTGCTCCCTCTAGCAGACTGGAACACCTCCTCATTCAGGGAGAATTGGTTTAAGAATTTAGAAAGATCTTACCTTACTAGTGGGAAATAATTAACATTTGATTAAACACTTAACACTACTCTGGACCACCTAACAAACCTTAAAAAGCAAAAGTTTTCAAGTAAATAAACTGCATCTCAGAGCAAAGGCCAAGAATATTTATATACAAAAATATCCAGCATCCAATAGAGAATTACCAGGTACAAAAAGAAGGTAAACAAGACTATGGTGAAAAGAAACATCAATAAATCAAAAACAGACCCAAAACTGATCCAGATGTTTAAATTTACAAAGATATTAAAATAGTTATAATGACAGTGCTTCATATGTTTAAATAGTTAAAGAAGACACATGAAATATTTAGGAAGACACAGTAAAACCTTTAGGCATTGAAATTACAATGTCTAATGTAAAACCAAGTGAACACTGGATAATATTAGTGACTGATAACATATTGTATAAGCAAGTCATCTTAAAATGTAATAATAGTGTATTTGTTGTGATCAGCACTGGCTGTTGTATGGAAGTGAAAATCACTATGTTATATACCTGAAACATTACACTGTATTTTAACTAACTGGAATCTGAACTAAAAGAAACTACTTAAAATAAAAAACACAGAATGTTTTTAAAGAAATTCTAAAAATGACAAGAATGTCAATGAATATAAGTACAATTTCAAGTAGCCTAATATCAAGTCCCCTAAACAAGAGGAGAGACAAACAGGAAAAAAATTTTTAAAAAAAAATTGAGGAAATATTTGCAAACTTGATGAAAACTGTATAATCCCAGATGGGAGAATCTAAACAAATCCCAAGCAGAAGAAACACACACACACACACACACACACACACACACACACACAAAACCAGTAAGGCACATAATAAACTCACTAAAATCGTTAATAAGCAAAAATCTTAATAATAGCCCCAGGAAAGAAGATATGTTATATACAGAGAAACAATGTTAAGAATAAGATCAGATATTTCATCAGAAACAGGACAAGCAAGAGCATCATCTTTAAATCACTGAAAGAAAAGAAATTGTCAACCTAGTATCCTATATCCAGCAAAAATACCTTGCAAAAGTAAAGATGAAATAAGGACTTTTCAGACATACAGAAGGTGAAGGAATTCATCTTCAGAAGATCTGCACTACAAGAAATGTTAAAAAATTCTTCAGGCAGAGAGAAAATTACTCCAGATAGAAATGTGGACCTACATAAGGGAACAATGAGCACTGGATGAATATTAAAGATTATTTTCACATTATTTTTAATAGAAATATTCATAACTATACTCACAGGCTTACTACTTATTTACATAATAATTGGCTTTCTAAACAAAATAATAATGATGTAGTACAGAGTTTGTAAGATATGTAAACATAAAATGTATGACAAAAAATATAAACATTAATCTTAGAGGAAAGAAGTTGAGGTGTACTATGGTAATGTTTTTATCCTGTATATGAAGTGATATAATATCATTTGAGAATAAAACTGTGTGGTAAGTTGAAGAAGTATAACAAAACCTAAGACAATCACTAAAATAACTAAACAAAGAGTTACAGCCTAAAAACCAACAAAGAAGATAGAATGGAGATAAAATACTATCCTAAGAAAGGCAGAAAAGAGAAAAAAGAAAGAAAAGAATAGGACAAATAAAAAGCAAATAACAAAATAATAATTAAACTTTGTCATATCAATAATCATATTAGGGGCACCTGGGTGGCTCAGTCAGCTGAGCCTTCAGCTCTTGATTTCAGCACAGGTCATGATCTTGGGGTCCTAGGATTGAGCCCTGCATTTGGCTCTAAACTCAGTGGGGTACCAGTTTGGGATTATATCTCCCTCTCCATCTACCCCTTCCCCTGCTCACTTGCATGTTTTCTTCCTCTGTCTCATAAATCAATCAACCAATCAATCTAAAAAAAAAAAAAATCACATTAAACATGGTCTACACACCCCAACTAAAGGACAGAGATTGCCAGATTGGATTACAAGGCAAGAACCAAATACATGACAGTTAAAGAATTAATCTGTATTAAATATAAAGGTCAGCACATTAAGTGTAAGATGATGGAAAAATAAATAGCATTCAAACACTGGTTTAAAAAGTTAGACTGCCTTTGTTAATGTCAGACAAAGTATATTTCTTTTGTTTTTCTTTTTCTTTTCTTTTTAAAAAGATTTTATTTATTAATTCATGAGAGACACAGAGAAGCAGACTGATGTGGGACTTGATTCCAGGACCCTGGTATCATGGCCTGAGCCAAAGGCAGATGTTCAACCACCGAGCTACCCAGGTGCCCCCAAAGTATATTTCAAAACAAGTGAATTTCCCTATTAGTAGGGATAAAGAATTTAATTTGATGATGAGTCACGTGTGCATAACAATACTAAATATTTATATACTTAATAACAAAGCATCAGAATATATAAAGCAAAAACAACAAATAGTATTTCAAGGAAAAATAAACAAATTTATAGTTTTTGGAGGTTTAATATCTCTTTCTTAGTAATAAAAATAATTAACAGACAAGAGGAAACATGTAAGGATATAGAAACTTCAGCATCATTCTGAAGCAATTTGATTTAAATGACACAGAAAATACTCTAACCTACAACAATAGAACATGCATTATTTTCAATTGTTCACAGAACATTTAAAAGAAAAATCATATCATGACTCACAAAACAAGTCTCAGTAAGTTAAAAGGGATTTGAGTTTTAAAAAACATGTTTTAAAAAAATAAATAAATAAAAATAAACATAAAAACATGTTTTATGACTAATGAAATTAAATTAGATATTATTAACAGAAAAATTTCTGAAAATATCCCAACATTTGAAAACAAATAACGTACTTCTAAATAACTGAATAAAAATAAAAGCACATGTATAAAAACCTGTAAGATCCTACTAAAGCAAACTACAAGTTAAGAAACGCCTATATTTAAAAAGAAAAAAAGTTTGCAAATCAATAACTTCAATTTAAAGTGAAACCTTAAGAAAATAGAAAATTAAGAGTAAGTTAAGTGCAATCAATAGAAAAAATAATAAAAATCATAGTGAAAATCAGTGAAAAAGAAAACAGAAAACAAAAAACAATAAAGAAAACCAAAGAAAACAAAAGCTATTTTTTTAGGAATATTAACAAAATTGATAAACCTCTAGCTAGACTAATCATAATTAAAAATTTCCTATAAAGCAAACTCCAGGCCCTGATGGTTAGTGAATTCTACTAAATAGGGGGGTTTGGGCATCTATTTATTTTTCTTATTAGTTTCAGTGGTAGAATTTAGTGATTCATCAGTTGCATATAACACCTAATGCTCATTACATCCAGTGCCCTCCTTAATGCCCATCACCCAATTATCCCTTCCTCTCACCACCTCCACTGTACCAACTCTCAGTCTGTTTCCTAGAGTTCAGCATCTTTTAAGATTTGCCTCTCTCTCAATTTTCATCGTATTTTATTTTTCCTTCCCTTCCCCTGTGTTATGTTTTGTTTATTAAATCCCATATATGAGTGAAACCATAGAGTATTTGTCTTTCTCTGACTCATTTTGCCTGACATAACACTCTCTAGTTCTATCCATGTTATTGTAAATGCCAAGATTTTATTCTTTTTGATGACTGAGTAATATTCCATAGTGCATATATACCACATCTTCTTTATACGTTCATATGTTGATGGACATCTGGGCTCTACTAAATAGTTTAGGAGTAAATAATACCAATTTTACACAAACTATTCAAGAAAATAAAAAATATGCACAACTCATGTTCTAAGGCCATCATTACTCTGATACAAAAACATTGTAAGACAACCATATCAAAAGAAAAGGAAATTCCAGATCAGTATCCCTTATAAATATAATGTATAATATATGTAATGCACAAACATATACAAAATGGAAAAGTTCCTTAAAAATTTAGCAAAAAGTTTCTCAAAAATTTATCCCAAGGATGCACATTTTAAAAATTAATCAATGTAAGACACCGTATGAACAAACTAAAAAACAAAACAAAATAATATGACCATCTCCACAGATATGGAAAAAACATCTGACTTAAAATCCAACATCCATTTCTGATAAAATCTCTTAACAATCTAGGTATAGAAAGGAAAACCTCTTGACAAAGAGTACCTATGAAAAACCTACAGGTAATATCATACTTACTAAAGAAAGTCTAAGTATTTTCTCTTTAAGGTAAGAAATGGGCAAAAATGTCCTCCAACATTTGACTTGAATTTCTAGCCAGTGATATCAGGCAAGAAAAATAAATCATAGCATCCAGATTGGGGAGAAAGAAATAAAATTTTCTTTAGGCAACATAATCATCTAGGTAGATAATTCATTAAAACTAAAAATGAAAACAACGTATTAAACATACTAAGTGAGTCAGTAAGATTACAGGATGTAAGACCAAAAGCAAAATCATATTTCTAAATGCTAGCAAAGAACCAATGGAGATTAAAATTTTACAAAAGCAATGTCATTAATCAAAGTAACAAAAATATAAAATAGTAATAAATTTGATCAAAGGTGTGATTAAAGACTAGTATAGTGAAAATTAAATTAAAGAATATCTAAGAAGAAATTAAGGAAGATCTGAGTGGAGAGATATATTGTTTTCCTGAGCTAGTAGACTCAATAATCTTAATATGTAAATACTTCTTGAATTGATCTATAGATTAAATGCATTCACATTCAAAATTCCCACGTGGCTTTTTTTAAGTAGAAGTTGATAAGCTGATTCTAAAATTCATATGGAAATACCAAAAGAAAAAAAACCCAAGTATGTCCAAAACAAGTATGAAAAAGAAGAACAAAGTTATTGGACTATCTACCTAATGTCAAGAGTTAATGTAAAGCTATTAAGCAAGATAATGTCTTGATAGTGTGTATTGGTATAAACAGAGACATATTGGCCAATGAAGCAGAATCAAGTGTCCAGAAGTATATCAATACATACATGGTGAATTGAATTTTGACAGTCATGCAAAAATAAGTGGAAAAGGCATAGTCTTTTTCAAAAATGGTGCTAGAAAAAAATTGCATATCCATAGGGTTAAAAAAGAACTTCAATCCATAGCTCAGAAAAATGTTCAAAAAATAAACGGACCATACGCCTAACTATAAAATCTAAAATGATAAAGATTTAAAAGACAATATAGGAAAAAAATCTTGTGGTTTTGAGTTAGTCAAAGATTTCTTACTATGATACCAAAAACACAGCCTATAACAGAAAATATTGATAAATTAGACTTCATTAAGCTTTAAAATTTTGTAATTTTAAAATTCATTCATTAAAAAATTTTAATACTTTAAAATTTCAATATCTGATTTTTTGAAGATACTATTAAGAGAACAGAACCACAGAGAAATCACAGACTGAAGGAAAAGATTTACAAATTACATACATGATAAAGGACTTGTATCTAAAATACATAAAGAACTTTCAAAATTCAGTAATATGGAGACAAACTATCTAATTTTAAAAATAGGCCAAATACTTGAAAAGATATCTCACCAAGGAACACATTGATAGTAAATAAACACATTAAAGTTACTCGATGTCATAAGTCATTAAGGCAATGCAAATTAAAAACTACAATTAAATGCCATTGCATACCAGTAAGAATGGCTAAAATTTAAAAACCTGATCATATCAAAGGTTGTCCAAGATGTAGAGCACCTTGAACCCACACTTCTGGTACAACTACTTTGAAAACAGATTGTCAGTTCCTTTTTCTTTTTTCTTTTCTTTTTTTTCTCTTTTTCCTTTCTCTTTTCTTCTTTCTTTCTTTCTTTCTTTCTTTCTTTCTTTCTTTCTTTCTTTCTTCTTTCTTTCTTTCTTTCTTTCTTTCTTTCTTTCTTCTTTCTTTCTTCTTTCTCTCTCTTTAGAGAATCAGGGGAGGGAGGAGGGGATAGAGATAAGCATAAGCAGGCTCCACATCCAGCATGGAACACAACACAGTGCTCAATCTTATGACCTTGAGACCATAACCTGAGCCAAAGTCAAGAGTCAGATGCTTAACTGACTGAGCCACCAAGGTTCCCTGGCAATTTCTTAAAGAAAGAAAAATATACCTATTACTCGATAAGATTTAGACATCCTGCTCTGAGTTGTTGACCTTAGAGACCGGAAAACATGCAAAGACAGGAACCCAAATATTCATAGCAACCTTTTTTGCAATGGATCAAACTGGAAAAAAAAAATGTCTATCAACAGGTGATGGATAAAATAGAACACTATTCCACAATAAACAAGAAAGAACTATTGATATAGGCATCATCAAAAATGCCTCATGTTTGACTATTCTTTTAAGATTTTATTTATTTATTCATGAGAGACACAGAGAAAGAGACAGAGATATAGGCAGAGGGAGAAGCAGGCTCCTCACAGGGGGCCCCCAGGTGGGACTAGATCCTGGATTCTGGGATCACGCCCTGAGCAGAAGGCAGACACATCACCACTGAGCCACCCAGGTGTCCCCATGTTTGACTATTAAAATAATTATGCTGAGTGAAGAAGCCAGACTACTAAGAATTCATACTGTATGATTATTTATATAAAACTTTAGAAAATACAAACCAAACTGTAACAACAGAAATCAGCTCAGTAGTTTGTTGAAGACAATTTTGGGGACTTTAGGAAAGAGAGAGACAACATTGCAAAGGATCAAGAGGAAACCTTTAGAGATCATCAATAGGTTCCCTATCTTCATTGTGGAGATGGTTTCACGTGTGTATACATATGTCAGAGTTCATCAAGTTTTACTCTTCAAATGTATGTAGTTTATTGTATATACCAGTTACACCTCAATAAAACTTTTCTTAAGGAATTAGCTGTTGGCAAATCACTGCTATACACTCTATAATTTGGAAAATCTTCTATATGGGTATGTATTACTAGTCACACTCTACTAACAACTGTCTGAGTTCATCCTTCATACTTGTCAAAATTTAACTTGCAATTGCATTTGGCCTCTGTCTTCATCATGCCTGTTCTTAGTTTCGCTTTGCCCAGAAAATTGTCCATGCCAGGAGAATTGTCAGTCTGGTCTTCTAACCATACTCCCCTTCAGGCAGTTTAGCTGTTAGTATCTTTCCCTTATTTTCTTCTTATGGATAAAGACAGGTTATATCACCCTTTCCCACTCAGCTTACCAGCCTTTCAGGTTATATATCAGTTTCGATCTATGTTAAATAAAGCATACATATATCCAGGCTTAATGGAGAAAACACATAGGAAATGAAAGTTTAATAACGCTCACTAAACATTAGGGTCTTAGAAAGGTCTGCCATATACTTGGTTATAAGATATTGAATATTACTTGTTTTACAATACGGTTAAAACCAATCTCTTCAGACTGCATTTATCTACCTTCTTCTAGCAGCCCTGGTTCAGAAGCAATCTCAGTGAAGAGATCGTGATTTGTCTTCTGGTCTACATTTATAAAGACTTATGAGATTTCTATTCATCCCACCAAAAGTCAAGGGAGAAATAGCAACTCCCTTAATACACATCAGAAGCACTGATATTTTAAGAATTATTTCCTTCAAATTTAAAAATATATATTTTCTCTTTTCCTTTCGGAAACTTAGATCTCAAGTAGGTCAATAACCTGATGAGCTGCTTTGTTTTCAACTCCTGACTTTGTGTTACTTTTCTTTTAATAGATTTTGAAATGCTAAATTAGTTGACCTAAACATATACCATTAAATTTAGCTAATAATGTTTGGTTAGACAGCACGTGGATTTTACGTAACATTTTTATAACTTCCTTATATCATGTTTTAGTAAAATTGTAAGATAGGGAAGAATTAGTTATAATCCCACAAATTTATAAGATTGTAAAGTTGGAGCATTAAAGATAACCTCATTCAATTGAATATTTGCTCAGCACTTAGTCCAGCTTCAGTTTCTCCCTATCAATAATAACCCCCACTTGCTAAAACCTGACGTGCGGCCAATGATGTCCTAATGCTCTTCCAATATTCTTGTATTTAATCCTACAAGAATCTGGTGAGGTCGGTCTTGCTATCTACATTTTGCAGGAGAAGTAACTGACACCTAGGGAGTTGGAGAAGTTTCTCACAGTTTTACAGCCGGTTAGGGGCAGACTTGAGAATCAAGCCCTATGTGATGGCATAGGCTGCGCTCTTAACCACTATCAACCATTTGTATGCCTGAAAAGTAAGGGGAGTATGAAAACTGAATGAGATAAAAGGTGAAACTGGATAGTTCAGTGTATAGGAAATGGACACTCAGGAAATGATAGTTTCCTAATGCTGTGTGAGCAAGTCGCAACAGGTGGTCAATTTATCCTCCATTGGAATTCTTAGGGTGACAGAAGGTTGACTATTTCACATTCTGCTCCATTTCTGGATAATTCTAACTCCTAGAAGATGCTTTCTTAAACTGAGCTGAAAACTGTTCCCCTATAGCTATCACCTCTTTGACCTATTTCTGCCCTCCAGTTGGAATATTGATTGCAATTTCATTAAATTTAGAGCTTAATTTAGGGAAAATTGGCATCCTTACAATATCGAGTCTTCCTATCCAAGAATAATTTGAGGCTCTGATTAATTCAAGTTTTCTTCCAAGATGTCCTGCCCAGGTGATTTTGAATAGTGTATGCCTTGTGGTGGTACTGTGGCATAATGAAAACAGGGTGACTCTCATTTCAAACAATTCAAGTTTAAATTTTAGTTCATCTTTTATTGAATGAGGGTTTGACTTATATGAGTCTGTTTCTTAGTTGATGAAATGGAAATAAAATCATCTACTTCACATGGTTGTCGTATGTAAAAATGCCTCGCAGAGTGTCTGGAACATAATTGATATTCATTAGTGTTAGCTGCTATAATTAATATTGATCATCCTGCCTATTTTCTAGCATTTTAAGAAAAGATTCAACACCATCTTTTGGAAATCTATGCTAACATGTCCTAGCCTTCACTACCAAAACATTCTTCTCAAAGTAATGATAATGGCAGAAGTATTTTGCATTGTCATAGTTTTCTTCTAGAAGGTAAAAGTATACATAGACTAAGGCTGTTCCAAGCTCGGGATCTTGTAACAGACACAACTGGACTTTAATACTGACTTCTACATTTATTAGCAGTGTAACCTCAGGCAAATACAATTGTTTAGGCTTTCCATGTCTGTTAAAATGGGAAGGAAAGATAATACCTATCCATAGAGCTGTTTCAAGTATTAAATGAGATTGACACCTGTTAATTCTTGCTGCTGTGAGTATTAAATGAGATATATATTAAAAACACACAGGACAGAAATGTTACTGCAACTATCGTAATTTTTACTCCTCAGACCAAGCCAGATTTGTAATAAGACACATAAAACAGATTTGTGGAGACTGCGTAATGGTGACTTGCTCCCTTGATGCAGTCTGCTCATTGGCAAAGGCCGCTAATCCCCATGATTAAGTTCCTTAACAGGACTGTCACTTGCTTTATTCATGCATTCCACAAGAAATGTGGTGGGTTTTTTTTTTGGTTTTTTTTTTTTTTTCTGACAAGTCAGGACTGGAAGAAGGCAGAGGCAGCTAGAAACACTTCAAGAATTTCATTTTTCCAGCAACACAAGGGTGTCACTTTCTAGGATGAGTCTAAGCAAAAAATTATAAAACAGATGACCTCTCAAACCCATATTCTTTATCTCTTCGTGCTTACTGAATTGCCTCCCATTTTTCCCATTTTATATTTCTTTATGACCCTCAACTCAGACCTTATGGGTCTGAATACTGTACCATTGCCACCATTCCTTTTTTTAAACCAAAGATTTGATCAACTAATACTCATTCACGTATATGTGGCTTTATGCATGTAGAAAGATGAGAAGAAGCAAGGGTATTGCTTAGTCAAGGGACTGACTCCACAATGTGAACCTTGTAGATGTTTCAATAAGTAAGATAATTTCAGGGATGCCTGTGTGGCTCAGCGGCATCTGCCTTTGGCTCAGGGCGAGATCCCAAGGTCCCTGGATCAAGTTCTGCAACTGGCTCCCCACAGGGAGCCCGCTTCTCCCTTGGCCTGTGTCTCTGCCTCTCTCTCTCTCTCTGTGTCTCACATGAATAAATAAATACAATCTTTTTAAAAAAGATAATTTCAGATGAGTGTAGCTTCTAATCTTTTTCCTTAGGTGAGTTCTGGACTTAGTCCTAACCTAATAACTTCCATCTTCCGGCATTGCCTACAGACTGTTTGTGCAGAATGTAAAAGCACAGGTGTTTCATACCACATAAGTAAAATAATTCATCTTTTAGCACAGGGGGGCGCAGATGATGTTCCTTTTTCTTTCTGCCCAGTGACCTCTCTCCCTACTGTAAAGAAAGATTTCAACGGATAGTATGAGTTATCAAGTATAAACTTTTGTAAGGTAGGAACAAACTGGCTATTATTTTATTTTTTATGTGCGAGAAAAACCTTTTTTAAAAAATCATCACAGTTAAATTACCTGGTTAGTTATAGTTATGCAGGACTATTTATCAGAGCTACAATCTCCTGTTTCAATTGCTGGTTGTTTATTCCTTGTTATAGTTGATCTGAATTTTAGAATGAGCTCATAGACTTATTTCTCCTTTTGATAAAAATTAATGTTCTGGGGTTTAGAACACGGTGAAATATACATAGAGAAATAACCAGAGGAAAAGTAGTGCCTTTTGTGTCTTTATTTTAGTAATGATTGAAGGTCTAAATCCTTTCTTTCTGTCTTTTTTTTTTTTTTTTTGAGAGTTAGAGAGGTGGGGTGGGGCAGAAGGAGAGGGAGAGAGAGCAGCTTAAGCAGCTTCCACGCCCAGCAGGGAGCCTGACGTAGGGTTCATCTCACAACCCTGAGATCATGATCTGAGCCGAAATCAAGATTCGGATGTTTCATCGACTGAGCCACCCAGGTGCCCCTAAATCATTACTTTTTAAAAATGGTTGCAAAACTCCCCTCAAATTTCATATGTACTGAAACAACTTGCTGGCTAGGGGAATGTCAGCTGTTTCTTGACTGAGGAAGAGTGCACAAAAAGGGTGGGTTTTTTTTGTTGTTGTTGTTATTGTTAGTTCTAAACACTTATTCTCAAGGAAATAAACAGAATATGCTGGGTTATTGAAAGGAACTCAGTAGTTCTAGTGGTAAGTTATTCTGTGGCTGTTCCTATGCTATTCTATAAATTAAGAATTTAAGAAGTGAAGCAAAGTTAAAACTTCCTCCTTTTTTACAGCACAAAATAGAGGCCCTCATTCATCTGGTATTACAATTCTTTGACAATTGGATCCCAACCCTACATCTTAACTCACTTTTAATTTGAATTTTTAAAAGAAGATCTGGGACTAATCCTATCCTTTTATACTAGTAGTGAATTATCTACAAATTAACAAGACGAGTAAAAACTTTTAATCAAAATATATTACCAAACACCTCATTTTTATATTTCAAACAGCTTGCTACTATCAAGTTGTGCACGTCCTGGAGATTTAAAGTTATCATTTTATATTCTAATGTATTGAATAAATGTCTACTTTGAGTAACAACAAAAACAAGCAACTGTACTTCAGAAAATAGTTCACAATAAAGTTTTGTCCTTTAAAACAGGAACAAATTGTTTAAACCTCACAGTTTAATTGTCACACACGAGAGTATCTCTATCATACATTTTTATCATTTTTTAATAGGTAAAATTTATCACTGAACAATTTTAGGTGACCTTTGTGAATTTAACAGGTATTTTTCTCAATAAAAGTCACAGTATATATATATTGACAAGATTTTGAGAGTTCCATGAAAAGGTTGCACTCACAAATAGCTAAATTTGAAGCAGGCTTTGAGAGAAAACTCTGACAGGGCCTTGTTCATATGCATCGTGATGTGTTGTGAGTCTAGAAGAAGTGGGGAGGGGGAGGTTAGTAATGGCCTAGCAGGTTCCAGGCACTCTGATAGGTAATTTATGAATAGCATTGCATTTATATTCAAATAATTTCTCAGTGATTTATTATTAACACCGTCTAACAGATCAAGATTAAGGCTTAGAAATATGAAGGAATATGCCCAATTTATGTAGGCAATGAGTTAGTTTCAAGAAGGGGACATAGCATGTGGTTTGGTCTGATTCTAATCCTGCTCATCCCCAAACTTGTTTGTTTATTCAGCAAGCATATAATGAGTTCTTATTATGGATGTATGTCTATACTAATAGGCTGTGGAGGGTTTTTTTCTTTTTAATGGTAATAGAATTTCAATTATATATGAAGGAATAAACAGAAATATCTCACACTAATATGAAAGCCTACTACAATAAAAGCTGAGGAAGTGATCAAAGGTGTGAGATTAACAGCAAAATTTCGTGACTTGGAAAATGGAAAGACTAGTGATAACTGACTTGTTCCTCTGCGGTTTCCACTCAACTAAATGAGTAATGGTTAGGGATAGTCTGTAAACTCACCCTCTTCTTTTCTGGGAAATTGTCTCTCAGCATTTTTTGACAATGTCTTCTCTTCCATGATTTCCTGCCCTTTCTTTCTGGAATTCTATATTTGTTAGAGGATGGAATTCATAACATTATTGTCCAATTTTGTTTTATTTTTCCTTCAACTTTCTGAGATATCTTCTTAATGTTAGCTTCAGAGATTCTAATTGTCTTTTTTATTATTGTTTTTTCTGTCTTATTTTTAGTATGTTAAAACTGTTTTTTCATCTTTTTAAACATTTTTTTCTAACAATAATTTTCAAAGCTTTTGCTGACTTCCTGAATATCCTCTTTGTAAAAAATAACATTATGTGTTTTTTTAAAAATTAGTCCAGTATTTTCTCTTATCTTTCTGAGGATATTACTATAGATTGCTATTTAATTGATTTATATACTTGTTTAATGCATCTATTGATTAATTAATGAGGTTGCTTCCTTTCCCACTACCCAATTCCATAGTTGGAAAGAGTATATTAACATGTCTGGCTATTTCATTTTTCATTATTACTTTCATGAAATATTATCATGCTTCTCATTTCTTAAATTTTAAATTCATTGCTGTCTCTCACTACTTCTTCCCCATCCCCCCAGAAAAGCATAGATAAATCTTTACATAATCAGAGGAAAATCTTATTTTTTCTTCTCCATTTATAAAGAAGGCCCTTGCTTGACAGCAGATGAGTGGGAAGAAAATCTACAAGAACTGAGGACACAAGTTTTCTGGGGGACCCAATTAATTTCTTCAGTCATAACAACCATGCACTGAACACTTGTTATGTGCCAGGCAGTGTACTGAATGCTTTGTGCTTATGATCTAATGTAATCCTTATTATAAACCAACAATGTGAGTTGAAGAAGCTGAGATGAGGAAACTGAGGCATGGCTAGGCTTAATAAAATAAGCAGCAGCATCTGAGCAATAAATATCAGAGCAGGGATTCAATCTTATGTCTAAATCAGTGAAGAGGCAACACACTTTCTTATTAATCTGAAATGTAACAACTGTGTCTTTTCTCTCACCAGAGCGGAAAGAAGCAAGGTTGAAGCTGTGATAGGCTCAGCTCGCTTCTGTTCCTTAAAAACGCTCATGCCCTGAAAGGTAGGATTGGGAAAGAGAATAAAAAAGATGAAATGTTTTCTTTTTCAAATGGAACAAGGGTAATAATCAGAGGGACAATATAAGAGCTCATTAGCTCTTAATGAGAAACTCTGATTTATTGGTAATGAAGGTTGGCCTCAGTATGTCCAATGTCTTCTAATGTGCAAATGATACTGAAATGGCAATGAAACCTGGTCAAAAATTAAGTTAGAATAGACACAAACAGAGGGCTGCATACAAAGGAAAATTGGATATTACAAATGACGATTCAAAACTAGTATTTGGAAGACAACTTTGGACATGATTTAATGCACTATTTTCATGAAAAGTACCCCCAAAATGAGCCAGTCCATAGAAATTAGCTTTTATTTTACTTATATCTTTTTGCCTCTGCCAGGGTAATTGAAATCTTTTAATGATATTCTTATGGAATCAGAAATATCACTAAAACTGAGGCCAAATAAATGCAGAACAATCAAAAAAACAAGAGTAAAAGAACAGAAAAACTATTTTACTATCAAGTGTTCAGTTTACAGAAACAAGGCGAAACTTAACAATCATGAAACTTAATATTACTGTTAGCTCACTTGGAGAAGGGAAAATGATAATTCTAAGTCCAAAAAGTATCATTCATAAAGTCAGTTTATTATAAACTCTAAAATCTCTCCGGCTTGAGTGTTTTGTCCTCACCCATCTCAAAAGCACAGGATGAATAGATCATAGTAAGCATTTAGAGAAATCAGAAAATAGAATTAGAAAATTTTAAAACTCAGAACGATATAAGATTTCTTTTGTGTTACATTTGCTGCAGAAGAATGAGGGTTTTTACTCTCAGTCAAATTTGTCTTTCATAATTCTGCTACTTTCTAGCTATTTGATTTAGTAAGTTATTCAAGTCCTCCGAGCCTTAACTTACTATCTATAAAATAAGATTAATAACTCATTATTCATGGTTTGGGAAGAAATTAAAGGAGATAACATACTAAAAGTATCTGATATTTGGCACTTAACAGTAAATAAATGTTATCCATTACTGATATTATGGAAGTTCATATGTTGGTATCACCAGTTTTAATTATCTATCTAAACAATTCAGAGAAGTCCTAATTCTAAATTTTGCTAAAAACATCGACATCTTCTAAGTTTCCTTTTTACATTTATGGAGAGATAGATACTCATTTTATTTCACATGGCCCATAGAGAATGGTACATTTATGTATAATAGTAGTGATTTTTTCTGGTAATTGAGGGATGTTTAAAATATCAGTGTTTTGAGATAGGACTTATTTTAAAACTATTCTCTTGTAGAATATTGGAAACAGCTATCTTTAGAGTTGTAAAGGAAAATGCTTAGAAGGCAGAGTTTTGAAATTAAACAGAGTGCTGAACCCTTGACTAGGTCATCTGGTACTTAAGTAGCTGCCACTTTGAGCAAGCTACTGAATAGCTCTTAAGTCTCAACTTTCTCATTTGCAAGATTAAAAAGTAGAATGTCACTTTTGCACAGTATTTTGTGGATTAACGAGATAGAGTGTGGCAGATGCCTAGAGCATTTCTACACATGGAGGAGGCACAGAGAAAGCAGCAAAGGGTGTCCTACAGCCCCTGCCACTGTGGTCAGCAATCTAGTAGCCACATCTTGCCACTTACAACTTAGCAAAAATTGTGAAACCAAACTACTGAGCTTCAACTATTCATCTGATACTTACTGGCTGTGTGACTTTGAGCAGCTTACTTAACCTCTCAGTGCCTTAGTAGTCTCATATGTAAAAAGAAGGATGATACTAGAACCGACTTCATAAGCCTATGCGGAGAATTCAAGGAGTTAATAATAGCAAAACTCACAGGATAGTGCCTGCTATATTATAAACAGTGTGAAGTATGTGTTAAATATAATTTTTATTTTACTCTACAACATGCCCCCCCTTTTCTGGTGTTCAAAGTACCTAATCATATTAGAACTTTTCTGTTTTAATTCCAGATACAATGTATATTATTTAAAGCAGTGGTTCTCAAACTTTTTGGTATTGAGATCCTTTGAGACCCCGAAAAATTACCAAAAACTCCAAAGAGTTTTCGTAATATGAATTCTATCTATTGCGATTTGGTGTGTTCTATTGAGATTGAATCTCAATATTGAGATTCAGTGTATTGGAAACTAAAACAGATAATCTAAGACCCTTTTCTTTATTAATTAATTGGAAAAAGACATAATGAACCCAGTACATTTAACCATAAGCAACAAATTTTTGTAAAAAGCAAATATATTTCAAAAAAAATAGTGAGAAGAGTGACAATGTTTACATTTTTGCAGATCTCTTTAATATTTGGGCTTAATGGAAAACAGTATCTCAATCTCTATCTTCATCTAATCTATTGGAAATATGCCACTTTGGTTGAAGTACATGAATAAAATCTGGCCACACACAGATATATCATTGGAAAATGGAGGGGAATTTTTATTAAAAATGTTCTTTTTTGATGTGTCACCAAAACTGACAAAGAATAGTTTCTTAAAGGTTAGTTGTAATGTGGAATCTGAAACCCTAGCTTATGCTTTGTTACATTAAAATACATTAATTTTTCTTGTATTTTGAATGGATCTTTTATGAATGCAAGATTTTATGACATCTCGAATTAGTCCTTTGAAGAATAGTGGTTCATTGACTAGTGAAATTTCCAATGATACATTTCATTATGGAGAATCAAAAAATCACATTCATTGCCACCACCAAGCTCATCAGAAAAGTTTCTTTAAGTATTTGTAAGCCGTTAGGCTTACAGTGGAGGATACAACTTCCCCCAAATTCTTACTTTCACTTGAACTCTCCAGTTTCATCACTGACAGCAATACTGTCAGTTGTTTTCCTTGAAATGCTAAGCTCGCTTCATTAACTTTTGAGAAAATGTCTGCCAAATCCCCAAATCTGAAAGACTGTAGTTTGTCTATCTTTTTTTTTAAAGCAAAAACTGTGTTCCATGAAAAACCAGCTAGTTCTGCTTGCAGCTCCAACAATCACAAGAGTACATTTTGTAGACAGCCATCACACTGCACTCTTCCAGAGAAGTGCTTTATGCATACTTCACATTTTGTCAAACAGAACATTAAAAATATGTGTACTCAGGGTTGATATCTAATAAAAGTAACAACTTTGTACTCTTTATCAGAGACATTTTTAAAAAGATTTATTTCCTTATTTATTTGAGGGTGACTGCACCATTTTATATTTCTACCAGCAATGTGTGAAATGTCTAATTTCTCCAGATTCTAACTAGCACTTTTTATTACCGTCTTTTTTTATTATTGCCATCCTAATGGTATCAAGTGGTATTTCATTATGTTTTTGACTTGCATTTCCATGAAGACTAATGATATCAAGCATATTTTCATGTGATTACTAGCTTTTGGATATCTTCCTTGGGAAAATGTCTACTAGGATCCCTTGACCAATCTTTAATTGGATTGTATGTCTTTTTATTTTTGAGTTGTAAGAGTATCCTAGATCTAAGTCCTTAGGAGATCTATGATTTGTAGATATTTTCTCCCATTCTGTGAGATTTCTTTTCACTTTCATGATGATATCATTGAAGCAAAATGTTTTTAGTCTTGATGAAGTCCATTTGACTTCTTTTTATTTTTGTTACTACGGCTTATAGTGTTCTATCTGAGAAGGCATTGTTTAATACAAGGTCAAAAAGATTTATTCTTATGTTTTCTCTTTGGTGCTATATATTTTTAGCTCTTACATTTACATATCTAATCTATTTTGAGTTAATTATTTTTATTTATGATGTGGGGGGGAGGTCCAATTCTTTTGCATGTGGATATCAAGTTGTTCCAATACCATTTGTAGGAACAAATTTAATTGCCTTGGCACCCTTGTCAAAATCCACTGACCATAAATATGAGTTTCTTTGTGGTGTGTTGATTCTATTTCATTCATCTAAATGGCTATTCTTATACTAGTACCCCACTATCTTGGTTACTATAGCTTTGTAGGAAGTATTGAAATTAGGAAGTTTGAGTCCCTTGGCTCTGATTTTCCTTTTAAGATACTTTTAACTCTTCAGGATCCTTTGCATTTCTGTATGAATTTTAGACTCTGTCTCAATTTATACAAAAGAAAAGGCAGGTGGGGCTTTGAAAAGGATTACTTTGAATTTGTAGGAAATTTGAGGAGTGTCAACCATCTTAACAATATTAAGTCTCCTGATCCATGAACATGGGATATCTCTGCATTTATTTAGTTCTGTAATTTCTTTCAACAGTATTTTATTGTTTTCAGCATATAGGTATTACACTTCTTTTTCTAAAGATTTTATTTATTTATTCATGAAAGACACTGAGAGAGACTCAGAGATGTAGGCAGAGGGAGCCTGATACAGGACTTGATTCCAGGACCTGAGTCAAAGGCAGACGCTCAACCACTGAGCCATCCAGGTGCCCCTACACTTCTTTTATTAAATTGTCTCCTCAGTATATTATTCTTCTTAAAGCTACTGTAAATAAAATTACTTTCTTAATTTCATTTCTGGATTGTTCATATTGATGGTTATCCTGCAACCTTGCCTAATTTGTTAACTAGCTGTAATATTTTTTGGCATAGATTTTCCAGAGTTTTTTTATATACGAGATTATGTCACCTGCAAGTAGAATTTTGTTTTTTTTCCCATCGATGATTTTTTTTCTGTTTCTTGCCTAATTGTCCTAACTTGAATCTCCAGTAAAATGTTAAATATAAATGGTAAGAGCAGATGACATGTCTTGTTCCTGATTTTAAGGGGAAAACACTCAGTCTCCCAACACTAAATATGATGTTAGCTCTACTCACAACTGCTTTTGCATAATCAATGCAAATGTCAACAAAGTGAAAAAGGCAAATACCTTTTTATTATTGTGAACATAGTTTTTACCCATAGATTGTCTAACAACTGTTTTGAGGATCCACATGGGTCAACAGATTATTTTATTAATAAATTTATTAATTTCAAGAGACCTCTGAATTAAAACGTTGGAATGTAATTTAAATTCTTTTTCTTTATCCTATATCCAGCCTTGACCTTAGGAGATTTCAAAATAGATACAGGTGATCCATCTACACTACATTCCTTCTAGTACTACTTTTCTACTTTACCTACACTTAATCTGTGCCCCTCACTCTAACAGACACCCCTTGGATATTGTCATTGTCTTAGCTGTAATATCTCTAAAATCTTAATCTTTTGTCTATTTTCAAACACAACTTTCATTCTTCCAGTCTCCTTACTTTCTTATTCCCACAACCTCTGATTTTCAACCTCATAGCAACATCTAGAGCTTTGGCTATTCTATTTTTCCCAGACTGCCAGCATCACCCTTTTCAACATGGTATCCCACTATTGATATCTTCAACAATTCTTTGTAGCAGCCTTGCTTTCCTGCAGTACCCCTACTGATATTATAATGAGGGAAAAAAAACATGTAAATCAGAAAAATAATAAGCAGAAGTGGGGCAAGATGTTTTCAAGGAATAGCTAGTTTCTCCTTGAAGAAAGATCTAGGAAGAAATTAAGGAAGGGCTCATACAGTGAGCAAAGGATGAAACCGCATAGTAAGTGTATGTTATCTTGAACTTCTCAGGTACTGCAAGCTTGTGATATATCCAGTACCTGGTATGTTTCCATGTATATAATGAGTTAAATTTATTTTCTTGCCACATTGTTTCACCTGTTTCATTTAATTTAATTTAAATAGAAGCAAACCCAAGAGAAAACAAGCTATTTGAGTCAATAGTTATCATATCCCAAGAAGCTTAAGGAAATGAGATAAATATAACCAAGAGGTTGGGGTATGAAAACATTGACTGAAAAAAATAGACTTCTGACATCTAGAAAAAGAAATGTCAAAAGTGATAAATATTTGAAAACGGAGAATAGACTTGTTTATCAATTACTGGAATCTTAAAACAAGAACTTAGACTTTTAAAACCGTAAATTCAGGACAAATAAAAGTAAAGTAATACTTTGGCACATCTGGTGCTACATAAATGGAATCCATTATGGCAAATAACAGTACACACTATAAATAGTTCCAAAGAGTTTTACTTAAATTCATAGCTGACAAGTTGATATTGGGTCATGGCAGAAAACCAGGATATATTAAAAAGTACATTCTAGTGTTTGAAGTTAACATCAAAGAAGGCAGTTGTTTAGTGGAATATTTGGGGGATATGATCAGAGCCTGAATACTGGACCGGACCAAGGAGATGGCCAGATATGCCAGTATGTGTACTTCTGAATGGAAAGATGAGGGCAAACGAACTGCAACTACAACAAAACATTGATCATCCTCACTTAAAAGGCTAGCCATTCTGAGAACTGGTTAATAACCACTTATAGTGATAGTGGTGTTGGGGTATTACCATTGTTTTCAAATCAGTTCTATCTGTGGATAAGTCTCTATAGAAATTCTTTGGTGTTAATAGCACGATTTATTGATTTTCTATGGTACAGGTTATGCAAAAATGGAATAATCCAGTAGTGCACAGATATTAGATACCAAAACCTCTATTTAACCTTCTCCCTTTGGGCTGTATGATCTTCCTTAACCTTTCCTGATTGGGACTATTTTTCATCTGTTAGATACTGTCTGTCATTACTATTGCATATGCCCTAATATTCAATAAGCACATATTTCACAGTGGCAGGACTACATTACTGACTCTTATTCACCTTACTAAGAGCCCCAGGTCTACTTCTGGCCACTCATTCTGGCCATTCCCATCTTTTATCAGATTAGTGATAGTCTGAGCCTAATACTTGCTTTGTACTTGCCCTTTTCTGAACTTGTGTTGACAGGCCATTTCTTATTTGTCAAAGTCCCTTTGAATTAATTTCCTCTTTTTTCCTGCCTAACTGGGTTATTGGAAAATCTAATAAGGATGCTTTCTCTTCCATCATTCAGAGCATTGATAAACATTACTGGAATCAACCTGATCCCAAAGGAACATCCTGCCTTATCTTCCTTTCTTCTGTTTCTCATGTGAGTGCAGTATTTTCTCCTGTGAGAAATAATCATTGAGGGGCAGTTCAGCCTGACAATGGTTAATAGTATAAATGCCATCATTTAAATTCCCCTTTCCTATTACTGATGTTATCTAGTCTATGATTAGTGTGGAAGCCATTAGGTTTATGAATGCTGTCCAAATCATATTGTCCATTTCCCATGTAAACATAGAAGCTTAGAACTTCTTGGGGAGCCAAAGTCATCCTTAAGACATGTAATATGATATAGGGTTGACCAGACGGTTGTTCCTATTTGATAACTATGCAGCCTGAGGATATTAGGTTGCATCATGCTCATTTTACAGATGGGAGTTTGGAAGGTAGTCAAGTCATACTCTATTGGACGTGCAACAATCATGGTGAAGCTGGGGTCTTAAAGAAGTATCCCATCTATAGTTTGTTGTTTTGCCTTTAGATTACCCTAAATTTCTTAATAAATTAATGGAGCACTTGTTTAACTCTACTTTTTGAGATTCTCCATGGATGTATATAACAATTTGTAGGAAGGGTTATTTGAAAGATCTGTCTAAGACTGGGTGTGTTAGGATAAGGCAGTAATTTAAATGTTCATAAATGCAATAAAATTAAGATGTCTGTATCCACAATTCTTACTCATCTGAAAAAGCTTTGAGTTTGTATCTTTGTTTGCCTTGTAGTTGACATTCAGAATGGAGAGGCACTGAGTAACTACTGAATATCAAAGTTTATTTTTAAAAAAAAAAGTTTCTTGATATAGCTAAGAAGCTGATATTTAAACAAGAACTTACTAACATTTTTGAGTTTCCAAGTAAGAAGAACATTTTCAGAATTTATTCTTCTATAATACTATTCTATTAGAACTGTTAAAAGCTAAACCATACATATTTAATAGCAGTGATATCAATTTAATGGTCATATATTCTACATATTACTTTTTTAATGTTCTCTAATCATTAGCCCGCCAAACAGTTGGAGAACTGATGAGCATCTCCTACAAAGTCAGCATTGTGTACTAGCTGACTGTTCTATAATATAGAGCAGTGGAATAGCTTCTCTGAAGGAATCACATTTATCTATAACTACGCATGGTGGTAAAAGAGCTTCTAAATGGCAACTCTTAAATTGGGGAACTAATTTAAAAATGGTGACAAGATGGCTGACTGCTAATATTTTTAATTCTCAAATCATTTAAGTTGAACATTATTTTTCAACTTTGTTATATTCAGAATTATCTTGAAAGCCAAGTGTTGCAGAGTTGTCATGCTATAAATTAATAGAAAAAATATAAAGAGATAATGAGTATAACTTAGACTATTGAATATCTTCGGGTTTATTTATTTGACAAACACATAGGTAAGTGTTTACAATGTGACAAGCATTGTTCTAAGTGTCTTACAAAGGTTAATTTATTTAATCATCAAAGCAATCCTATGACTGATGTACTGTTATTATCATTCTCATTTTATAGATGAAGAAATTGAGGGACTAAGAGATTAAATAACTTGTCTAAGGTCATATTTTACTAACAAATACCAGAATTAGGATTGGCATCCCTATAGCCTTGTCTCCAAATTTTGTGCTTTTAAGCAGTATTCAATTGTATCAAATAAGAATGGGAGGTTTATAGCAATTGATAAATCTCTCATTTATAACATTACAATTGCTAAAAGCTTATACTATGCAAAACATGATTCTGATACAATAAACAGCAGTATACTCGCAACTTTATACTCATATTTTGGTTTTACAAAAGGTGTGATTTTCATAAAATTTTATAATGATGAGCAGCTTTAAATCTGGAAGAAAAAAATTCAAATTAGAATGGTAGGATTTTTCCCATCAAGAAAATAATTTAGAATGTCAGAGGACAAATGGCGAAACCAAAACGGTCACCTTTCAAAAAGCAGCATTATCAGAATAGACGAAAAATCTTAAAGTAACAAATCTTAAGTCTCTTTGACTCCAGAACACCGAGTACTGTACTGTGTGCACAGCAGAGGATCAGTAAATAATTGTGATAAATAGAGATTTCTGCCAGCAGATCTTCCCTCCTTAGGAGACTCTAACATTTTTATCCCTAGAGGTAAATGCTCAGCTAAATTGTTTTCCTCAATCAGAAAAGCTCACATATTTCGGAACCCAGAGTCCATCATAGAATTTTTCTTGATAAAATGACTAATCTAGGCTGGCTGGAGGCAAAATTTCTTGTCCTTGGTCTCCCCTTTCCACTTCTTTTCCAAATCTTTTACCAAAACTCATCTCAGGAAATAAGTGGATAAATCCATTCACACTGAGATGTAAATAACTCTGAGAACTCTGGGCATTACACTACCCTAGTTGTATTTAGATCATAACAGCAAATGTAAGCATTAGCCAGGGGTTGAGGAGGTAACTGAGAGTAAATGTTTTCAGCTCCCCCCCAAACCATTTCATCTTTGCAGTCTTTTAATAAGACAAACTTTGCTCCTCTGCATTTTCCTTATGGCTCCTGTGGAGAGGGAGTACAGTGTAGAGTTTAGCCATTGAAGAATGAAGCAAACCCACTCCTAATGGGAGGTAGACAAAAAGGCCACATCATTCTCAGCACTCCATTCCTTATGAAACTAAATGATGGTTGACAATGAAATTCAAGCTTCTGATTCTTATTAAGGCTGACTATTGAAACTTGATTAGGCCTATAATTACACACTGCTTGAATCAAGAATGTCAAATAATGGGGCAGGACCTCTATAGCTGAGGAATCAACTTACAACCTAGGTTGGTCCACGAACAACCTGCTTGATAGCACTCAGTCATAAATGTCCCAAGTTTAACCCAGTAAGAATTGTTGGGAGGATATTTTCTGTCAAGTATCCAAAACTAAATTCTTTATTTCTAAAAATCTTAGCTGATCCTGAGTACTCAGAAAAGAGAGAAAAAGAGAAAGAGAGACAGGTGAAATAAAGAAGGCCAAAATGGCCTGTCATTTTGTGGCTAACAAGTAAAACCAAACAAAATGATTAGATTTTATCAAAATTTATTATGTTAAGTACCCAAAACTAACCAATTTAATGAAAACTGTTAAAATGTATTTTTTGTTATTGATTGTACATAGAAATAACTGAAGAAGAATCTATTCTTTATTCTTTGTTTTGAAAGGAAATGAAATTTCAATGTACTATCTGCATGGTATCGGAACTATTTAAATAATTATTTGAATGTATAAGTAAAAAATATCTTGTTCTTTGTTTTGTAGAGGTTGATAAAAACCTAATGGGAAAATGTGCAACAGCGTATACTTATAACATGGTATGCGATGCATGTAAGAAAAATTTGTACTTGTGCCAAAAGAAGTTTTCCTAATTCTTAGTTTTAGGGATTTCATAGTGGTTATCAGTTATGTACACCCTATTTAGCTATAGTAGTATAGGCACTGTTGTAAACGAATAGCAAGTTTGGATGAAGGGATTCAAACGGCAGCTTGAAAGTGGCCAGTGTACACCAATAAAAAATAAATTAAAAAAAAAAAAAAGAAAAAAGAAAGTGGCCAGTGTACACATTCAGGAGATGTGCAGCATTCACATTAAAAAGCAGTAAGTCTAGACAAAAGCTTCATAATCTTGATTTTTTAATCTTCCCTGTGAATTGTATAACCCATGCTTACCTCACCCCTTGGTTCCACATCAGCCCAGTTGGATTTAACATGACTCTCCTTCTTCAAGACCAACTCCATAAAGTTGGGGTAGTAGTTCGACTCAACCCAGTCTCCATCCGCACTCGACTCCTCTAGCTCAGTCTTAGAGTACACACCAACTTGCCACTGCAGTTCCCAACAGCCTGCTTCTCTTTCTGGGATAAACAACTCTCTTTTTTTTTTTAAGAAAATTTAAAAACTTGTTGACTTAGATACTCACTAAAGCCATTTTTTTTTTTAATGTAGGAGCTTCTCTGCATTTCTGTAACATTCTTTTATCACACAATTTACAACCCTTCCGGTTTCAATGTTCTGCGAGATCAGATGTTAACATCATGCTATCTGCATTTTTTCAGCTTTTAATGCTCAAAACATCTACAAGTAAAATGATTGTTTTTGACATTATTTGACTTTCTTGATTCAAGTAGAGTGTAATTATACCCCTGATCAAGTTACTGTAGACAGCTTGAATCCAAAGAGAGATACCACATATGGAAGCGTTATGGTTAATCACAAACAGATACAACTGGATTTTTCTTACCACACATCGTATGCTTAAGGTGATATGTACTTTTTACAATAAGTATGATTAAAAAATGCACATAAACATAGATAGATGTTAATATAGATAATATTAATATATTAATAATATCTAATATAGATATTATTTCAATTTAATTTTAAATTAGAAAGTGAGTATAAATTTAAAAACATTACTCCCAAATTTGTAGTATAGTTTTATGAAGATTTTTAAATTGAAATGTTGTATTGCAATAATAGTGTATGTATGTGGTTACTACTAAAACTCAGGTTGGTTACTAGTAAAACTCAAGGTGCTCATTTTGACCTAAACCACAAGGGTAAAATATCCAATCAACTTAGTCTAAAATAATCTATAAAGTATATAAAATATACAAAATAACCTATAAAATATATAAAATATATAAAATAATCTCAGAAAACAACTGGAGAAAAGAAACCAGCAACAACCTGTTGACTCACGTGGACTCAACTCGTATGATAATCTTTTTCATTCTTTTTACATTGTAAGTACTATAATTACTACAAAGTATTTATCTCACAAAGTCAAATTTAAGAGAAAGAGAACCTATAAATTCTCATTTATATTATTTATGTATATACCTGTTTATCATAAACTATCTTCTGAGATTTTTTTTCACTCTATCTGCAGTCACTAAAGTGGAGGTCAATTTCTAAAAATAAAATCAAATCAATAGTATTAAAATATGACTGGAAGAGGCCAAATTGAATTATCATATGCTAAAGATTTGTGAGTATAAATAAGCAAAGATTATATTCCTCCAACTTTGGCGAAAATATGAAAAAAATTATGAGTAATTTAAGTATGGCATCAATAGGAGATAAAAATTCTACTATTTTGAAATTCTTGGGACAGCCTGGGTGGCTCAGTGGTTTACTGCTATAGCCTTCAGCCCAGGGCCTGATCCTGGAGACCCGGGATCAAGTCCCATGTCAGGCTCCCTGCATGGAACCTGCTTCTCCCTCTGCCTGTGTCTCTGCCTCTCTCTCTCTCTCTCTCTGTCTCTCATGGATAAATAAATAAAATCTTTACAAAAATTCTTAATATGTAAGGTACTATAGTTACCTCTAAAATGTAGTTACTGAGTAGCTATTAAATATAAATGCTGTAAAAATATAGGACATTTAAATGGATGTATAGAAAATTAGTATGTTGTACAAAAGTGACCTTTAAAAGGTATGAAACAGCATAATAATGGGAAATATCAGAAAGGGAGACAGAACGTAAAGACTGCTAACTCTGGGAAATGAACTAGGGGTGGTAGAAGGGGAGGAGGGCGGGGGGTGGGAGTGAATGGGTGACGGGCACTGGGTGTTATTCTGTATGTTAGTAAATTGAACACCAATAAAAAAAAAAAATGGGAAAAAATAAAAAAATAAAAAAATAAAAAAAAATAAAAAAAAAAAAAATAAAAGGTATGAAACAGAAGCAAAATGGCTTTCAAAATAGAAAGCTTGGAGCATCCAAATCTATTTTCTAAAAACTTAGCCTAGTAAGTGGAAAACAATAAATAAAATAATAGGAAATTTATATTGGTGTCAGCAATTCAAATAGAAAAGCCCATTATATTTTTGGCTAAAATTTTATGACTGCTGAATGATAAAATAGGGTTGGGGTTTTTTCCCTCCTTAAAGATAATTCTAAAATGATAAATTTGCATACTTATTTTCTAAGGTTCAGCCATTGATTGCCTAAATCCCTGTTATGGGTTGAATTGTGTGGCCACCCCTGCCCCCACCAAAGGCCTAATCCCAAATACCTGTGAATATGATCCTATTTGCAAATAAGGTCTTTGTAAATGTAATCCAGTTAAAGTAAGGTCATCAGAATGAGCTCTAATATAATATGACAGGTGTCTTTATGAGAAGCGGAAAATGCCATATGTGAAGACAGAGACGAAAGGGGAGTGAGCCTTGTGACAACAGAAGCAGAAATGGTACATAGCTGCAAGTCAAGGAATGCCAAGGCTTGACCACCAGAAGCTGTAAAGAGTCAAAGAAGGGTTCTTCCCAGACTCAGAAGGGTCATGGCCAGGCTGGTGCCTTGTGTTCAGATTTCCAGCCTCCAGATTGAGAAATAATAGATTTCTATTGTTTAAAGCCACCCAGTTTGTGGTACTTTGTAATGGCTGCCTTAGTGAACTAATACAATCCCTAAGCAGCATTCTTCATATTACCATGGTTGTAAGGGAAAATGTACACAGTATTAAAGAAAGCTTGATATGACAGTATCTTATCAGACACTCTGCACTCATGGGTGACAGCTTTCAATTCCAGTGTATGACTGAAGACAGCCTGAGGTTTCGATGTTGTAAGACATGGCATTTTAAAGATATAAAACCAGCATCAGCTTAGAGTATGACATCCTATTTTTAATTTATGGAAATATATTTTCTCCCTAAAAGGCTTATTAAGAATTCACACAGAGAAAGTCCATTTTGCAAATTTAGAAATGGTTTATCTTTGGTGAAAGAAACACTTGATAGTAGTTGGTAAGGGCATCTGCTTTCCTCTTTTCTGACTTTTGACCGGTTCTCATTTAACATGAGAAAGAGAAAAACAACCTTGATCTTACAAGCATGTTTTTATTTTAATGAAATTTTAAAAGGAACTGTTTTAAATGCTTTCCTTATTCCATGTTTATTTATCTTGAAAAGTGAAGAAAGCATAATCAACTGTAGAAGTGGAGTTTTTGTGATTTTTAGCTGTGCCTTGATTTGGTTTAAGAGGTGATCAAAATCAATTAGGCAAAATGCAGAAGTTTCTAGGTGCTTGAAGAGTGTCTTACAAAGGGATCAAAGCTACCAGCTAGGAGAGTGATGTCACCACGATGGCAGTAGAGGTCGTTCCTGACTTCAGTCCCCCCTCATAAGAAGAACAACATCTGTTCAAGAACAGGATACCACTGGGAGAGCCCTAGAATATGGGAGTGAGTCTGAATCCCTGTACCGCAGAGACCAGGACAGAGTGCATTAGACGGGTGAGGAAGGGGCTGCACACTGACTGCATTGCCCCACATCCAGAACAGCACTGCACTGCATGAGAGGTCATCCCTGAGCCTCCAGATCCTCCAGCGGGAAAAGAGAGCCCAGCAGGGTAACGAGCCTCCACCAGCATTGCAGGTTGCTTAGGGAAAGCTCCTACTCTGATCTCGCACCACAGGGATTGCAGGGGAATCTGGGACCAGTCCCTGGGAATCTGATTCTAACAGAGAACTGGTGGTGCGGGTCGGGGGAAGGGGAAAGGTGGGAGGAGGATGGGGGAGGAAGGAGGAGGAGGGGACTTGCAACAACCAGCACACAGATCTTGGCAGACTGAGTAGTAATCTTAACCAGCAGTTGTGCTCATCTACAGAACCAGTCAGGGTTGCATTCTGACCAGAGAACTCAATGGTGCAGATCTGTCTGATACGGATCCTCAAACAAAGAGTTTTGCTGGCTCTGGAGCCCAGTTTGCCTAAGTCCAGGCAAAGTGCTGAGTCACAGCCCCACCAGGCACTTTAACCAAGAGGTGGGTAGGTGGAACCGATCACCCCCAAAGCAAAGCCAGTGCCAGGTGTGGAGGTTTTCTCGCTTCACACAAGCAGGGGGATTAAGTCAAAGCCAAGGCCATGGCAGTTCCCAGCGGCTCCTAACCAGAAAGCCTATTTGGGAAACTAAGGGTAGCCTGGAGCAGCCCCTTCCCATCCTCCCCAGCCAAGGGCACTGAAACATAACCCTGCAGTGGATAGTATCTTTTAGCCCCATTTGACCAAAAAGAGCTGATGAGAACACCTGAAAGCTGTAGAGCTCAGTGGTCCTCAAGCCGAGAGAAGAACAGAACTGACAGTTTGCAGAACAAAGTCCTGCCCTGTTTGGACAGAGAACTCAGGGTGCAGAATGGCCTAAGTCAAGACAACAAAGAGCTTTAGGGGCACCTGGCTGGCTCCGTTGGTTGAGGAGCCAACTCTGGATTTTAGCTCAGGTCATGATCTCAGGGTCCTGGGATAGAGACCCCCATTGGGCTCCACACTCAGTGCAGAGTCTGCTTGAGAGATTCTCCCTCTGCCCTTGCTTCCTCTCATACTCTTTCTCTTTAATGAATCCTTTAAAAAATTCAACAAAGAGTTTCACTGGTTTTAGATATGCTTTTCTTACTCAGTTTACAGAAGGAATCTAATTAGTAGCCTTGCCCATGAATGAATGCAGCCTTCAGACCTTTAACCAGGAATCTAACCATTGCACACAGGAAGTTGCGTGTGCAACTGATTCAACAGCCCTACACACAGTGGCTGTGATCTCTATTTAAGAGAGCACAGCTTGTGGCTTTCCCCATCTACTGAACAAACTGGTGGACTCATCTGACCAGAGAATTCTGAACCAGGTTCCCTAATAATGATCTGTATGGACCTTGGTCCCCAGCTTGCTACCCTGTCAGTGTAGGGAAGTTTAATCATAGCCACATCTATTACTGAATAGAGTACCCAGTCCTAAGTACCTAGTAAGACTGACCAGAGAATCCAGGCAAGCATGGAGCCCATCCTACAACCTCACTTGTGTAGGGAATCAAGCCAGCAGTACTACCCAACTGTTCTCAGCTCCATCTCCATCCTCAAGCCTGAACAGTTGCTTTGCCTCAAAATAGCAGGATCCACCTGCCCAAAAATGTTACCAAGAGACACACCCAGAAACCCAAACTAAGCTGACTGGTGAAGAACTGTCTGACAAAGCAAAACTGAAGAGTCTAGAACAGTTGCCCCATTACTCAAATGCACAGATACTAATGTAAGAAGTTAAGGATCACCAAAAAAATCAGGTAAATATGACACTACTAAAATAAACTAATAAAGCTTCAATAACTAACCCTAAAGAAGTAGATATCTATGAACTGTCAGATAAGCAATTCAGAATAAATCTCTTAAGGAAGTTTAGTAAACCATAAGAAAGCATAGAAAACTAAATAAAATTAGGAAAATAATGAATGAACAAAGTGAGAAGTTGGAAAAGGAAATAGGAACCACCAAAAAAAAGAAGGGAAAAAGTCCTAAAGTTATTGAAAAAATTATTGAAAAATATAATAACTGAACTGAAGAATTCAATAGTTTTAAAAGTGGACTCAACCACGCAAAAGAAAGAATTCATGAGCTTGAGGATAGGATATTAGAAATCACCCAGTTAGAGGAACAAAAATTTAAAAAGAATTTAAAAGAGTGGGAAAAAATGTCCTACGGGAATTATGAGACACAGTGAAAAGCAACGGTATTTCCATTATGGGAATTCCAGGAGAAGAGAAAGAAAAAGAAAGTATGTTTAAAGAAATAGTGGCTAAGCACTTCTCAAACATGAGGAGAGAAATGGACATCCAGATCTATGAAGCCCCAAAGACCCAAATGAGGCTATTCTGAGACACGTTAGAATTAAACTGTCAAAACTAAAAAAATAATAATAAGATAAAATTTTAAAAATACAAATAAATCATCAAAAATCAAAGACAAAGAAATAAGTTTTAGAACAGAAAGCAAAAAGAGAGGTTACATGCAAGAGGACTCCCGTAAAACTCGGCAAAATTCTCAGAAATTTGTCTAGCCAGGAGGGAATGGGATAACATATTCAAAATATTGAAAGAAAATAACTGTCAACACAAATTTCTGTAACTGGCAAAGCTGTCTTTCAGAAACAAAGGAAGGATAAAACTTTCCCAAACACATAAAAGCTGAGGGAGTTCATTACTACCAGAACTGCCTGCCGTACAAGAAATGCTAAAGGGAGTTCTTTGGGTCGATGTAAAAGCACACTAATTACCACACAAAAACACAAAAATGGAGGCATAAATCTCACTGGTAATAGGAAATATACAATCATAACTAGATTCTTCAATATAATAATAATGGTATATATCTCACAACTTCAGTTTAAAAGTTAAAAAAATAAAGTAAAATAAGTTAAAAGTTATGTAGCAAAAATAACCATAAACATAATAATACCTGTTTTTAGTTATATGATATTTAAAAAAATGTAAATTATAGCAGAAATAATCTAAAATGTGAAGGGGAGAATAAGTAAAAATATAAAGTATGCTAGTTATTTTTAAATTAAACTGTTATCAAAAGCACCTGGGTGGCTCAGTGGTTGAATGTCTGCTTTTGGCTCAGGTCATGATCCCAGGTTCCTGGGATCGAGTCCTGCAATAGGCTCCCCATGTGAAGCCTGCTTCTTTCTCCCTCTGCCTATGTCTCTGCTTATCTGTGTCCCTCATGAATAAATAAATAAAATATTTTTTTAAAAAAATTAAGGTATTATTAGTTTAAAATAGGATATTTTAAGTTTAAGATATTGTATGTCAATTACACTTCAATTAAAAAATGGCAAAGGACCTAAATAGGCATTTCTCCAAAGAAGATACATGAAACACCAACAGACACATGAAAAGATGCTCCACATCACTAGTCATTAGGGAAATGCAAATTAAAACTAAAATGAGACATCTCCTTTTTTCAGTTAGAATAGCCATCATCAAAAAAGACAAGAGGTAACATATGATGGCCTGTGGAGAAAAGGGAAATACACTTTGGTGGATGTAAACCGGTGTGGCCATTATGGAATAGAATATGGAGGTTCCTCAAAAAAATTAAATCTATGATCCAGCAATTCCATTTATGGGACTATATCCAAAGGAAATGGACACACAAACCTGGAAAGAAACCTGCACACTCATGTTCAAAGTAGCGTTTTTACAATAGACAAGCAAAAACCTCAGTGTTCATTGATGAATAAATGGATGAAGGGATCCCGGGGTGGCTCAGTGGTTTAGCGCCTGCCTGTGGCCCGGGGTGTGATCCTGGAGTCCCAGGATCGAGTCCCACGTCGGGCTCCCTGCATGGAGCCTGCTTCTCCCTCTGTCTGTGTCTCTGCCTCTGTGTGTGTGTGTGTCTCATGAATGAATAAATAAAATCTTAAAAAAAAAAGAATAAATAGATGAAGAAGATGTGGTATATATAAAACAGAAAGCTTTTCAGCCATAAAAAAAGAGGAAATCCTACTATTTCTGATAACAAGGATGAAACTTGAGGACATTGTGCTCAGTGAAATAAGTCAGAAAGCGTAAGATAAATACTGTATCATCTCACTTGTATGTGGAATATAAAAACAAAAAACCAAAAGCTAAGAACCCTCATAGGAAGAATGAACTGACTTGTGGTTCTCAGAGGCAGGGATTGGGAGGAGAGGGAATTGGAGGAAGGTGCTCAAAAGTTACAAACTTCCAGTTGTAAGACAAGTACTAGGGATGAAATGCACAGCACAACTGCTACAGCTAATCTGCTCTCTGACATACAGGAAAGTTAAGGGGGTAAATTTTAAAAGTTGTGATCACAAGGATAAAATACATTTTTTCCCTTTCTTATTTTTTAAATTGTGTCTATATGAGAGGATGGATATGAGCTGAACTCACAGTGTAATTATTTCACAATGTACATAAATCAAACCATCATGCTGCATTCTTTAAACTTATGAAGTGGTGTATGTCGATTCTTTCTCAATCGAACTGGAAAAATGCAAAAAAAAAATAAAAGAAAACTTAAAAATTGTTTTAAAAACCTTACCACCTATTAACTATTTTTTTTTGTCAAGCGAACTCTACTCCCCAAGCGGGGCTCAAACTCATGAGCCTGAGATCAAGAGTTGCATGCTTTACCAACTGAGCCTCCCAGGCTCCCTTCTGCGTATTCACTATTTTAAAAATAAATTTCAGTCTTGGTTATTCATCTCCATGATAAAAAGGTTTTAACAACAGAAGTCCGTAAGCATAGTGTGTCTGCAGCCCTGTTTGGGGTACTACAGATAGTATAAAAAAATAGAAAATTTATTTCTTGTCTCTAAGAAGAAGTTTACAATCTATTTGAGAAGAGACAATGTATAGTAGATCCATTAGACAATTAGAAAATAATACAGCAAAACCTGATTGAACCTCAAACTGTGTGCCGAATGACAGCTTTCTGCAGTCACAATTTCAATATCAATTAAATACTGAAATCATCCTAAAATGTATACAGATATGATAGAGCTTGGAATTTTACAGAAGTAAAATCAACTTTAGCTTGAGGCATATGTTTTTGCATTCTAATTTTTTTTTAAAGAGGTCTTTGTAGCACAGAGTCACTAGAGGGCCTGAGGTGTGGAGTGGGGACAGGCATGGTTCACGGGTGTTTCTCTTAGCACTGAAGAAAGGGGTAGGTGTGGGATGAAGAGAGACAGGCTCCATGCTAGGGTGCTGGTAGGGGTTGGGTCTAAAAAATATGCAAAATCACAAAATTAGAGTTGTATGACAGATGGGTTAATATTATAAAGTGGTTAATGTTATAAAGACATCGATCTTATTTAAAGCCAGATGATGTTAGAAATAGTGAAGAAGTGTAAACTCAGGCATGAGTGAAATAAAAGAAAAGAAGGTTATGTCTCCAATCACACAGGTGACATGAGGAAGGGGAAACACTTTTCCAAAATGCATCAGTCAGCATTCTACCAAATGTCTCCCTCACACCTCCCTCCTACCCCAAAAGAATGAAAGGAAAAGAAGAAACTTTGTCTTGCCAGCACAATTTTTTTGTCTATTTTTGTAAATGGTTTTTCGTTAATTCCAACTTTTAGATGTACCAGGTATCACAGGAGGGTTTATGACATCCACTGATGGATGCTACGAATGGAGGCTACCGTAATTGTGAACTGGGATTAAACATATTTCAAAAGCTTCACTTACATCATCTTCAATAAAGAAAAATAATAATTCCCCCAGGAATATGCTGCTCCATTTCCTTTGTAGAAATGCAGTGCTTTCCTCCCTCGGTTAGTTTATATATTAATTTAATTGTAACCCTCTCAAAGGTAATTGTATGATTGGGAAGCAGAGTGGACCCAAGAATGTTTAAGAACTAAATCTGCTCAGATTTATTGTATATTTGATTGACTGGGGAAATGACTTTCAGTTGACATCTGAGCCAACAAGTTAGCTGAAATAAAATTTTGCTTAATACCTTTGCATCAATAATCTAGGCACAGCCTCATTGATTGAGAAAGTCTGATCAATAGAGTATTACTGGCTGCCTAACTATAACTTTTTTGCTAATTCTGCTGATGACCTTCTTACCACTGCTTCTCTGGTTCACCTTCTTTTTTTCCACTTTGAAATTCAATTTGCTCCATTTGCTGTTATTTAAGGAATTTACACACCCCATTGATTTTATCCACCTGCTATAGTTAGTATATAGGATGCAAAAGATTGCACCTGATTGTGGTGAGGCTTTGGAATGGACAAAGTACTCAAATATTTAGCAAATATTTTCATTTCAAATATACTTGGGAAAAAAGAACCCAAAACAATCATGTGGCCAAAATAATGTAAAAAATGGAGTATTCCCATTTTTAAACGATTATTTATATAGCAAAGGATTTATAAGTATTAAAGAGGATATGGTTGAACTGAAAAAATAAAAACACACAGAAATAAGAAAACAAGGCTCTGGTTTTCAGGTAATAAAGGAAAGGAGGCAAAAACATCCAAATTGAGAAAGAGGGCTCATGAATGTGTTACAGCCCAGTGAAATTTAGAAACAATTGTCAAGAATCATGAAGGTCTGAGATTTTAATCTACATCCTAGGTAAAAGATTAACCTGTCACAGATTCATGGGTGCTGCAGAAGGCACAAATATCCCTAGGTCAGAGATTTAAAACAACAACAACAACAACCACAACAACAACAACAGCAACAACAACAACAACAAACCCTTTATACCTCATAGCCATAACGGTAGCGAAATTCTCAGCGTTTGGGCTAATTCCTCAGACCAACAGGAAAAGGACCAGGTAACACCAGCACATGGGGTGTGTTGTGTTATAGAAGAGGACCCCTGAACTTGGGAACCCTAACCTTTTATAATAAACAGTAAGTATGTCTTCCCTTTACTCCAGAGGGAGACACTATCCCTACCTTGCAAGACTTTGCTCTACACACATCCTTGAAATGACAATCCAGAGCAAAAGTCATTGGTGTCTTTGCTTGCAAAATGTGCAGAAAAAGGAGACCACTGGAGAACTGCCTCCCAACAATGACCTTGATGTGAACCTCTCATTTTACTGTCCCTGAAACCAGAATAGGCTGAGATCTGAAGAACCACATCCCGCAACGAAATCCCTAACCCCTCAGTTTATTGAGCTCTCCACCTCCAATGACTTTCTCTTCCACTCTAATTTAGCCACTCATTCTCCTGGCTCTCTGCACCACCGGGCCTATTTCTGGCAAACTGAAATTAAACGTCATCCAATTATTGCCCACAGCGTCCTCCCCTTCCAGGCCTCTCCCTCTGTGACTGCAGCTATTCTTCAGGACGCTCATTTTCTGGATCATTAGTCATCACACACTTCTTTTTCCAGCTTAGACTCCATCGTCCATCCCTTCAACAGTTCTCATGTCAACACCAACACCTTCAACTTCCTCATCCCATTTCTCTTCCTTGGCATTTTCCCGATAAAACCTCAGTTTTGAATAACATTAACTTTCAGCATTTCTCTTAGATATACCCGGTGCTGCTAGTGAAGATCACACAACTGCGTAGTTTGGTTTCAATATAAATTCATGATCTCCAATCTAAACCTGACGCTCAAGACAGCATTTTTTAGCTCCATCACTTTTCTTAAATCTGACTCAATCTGACCCACATTTGCAACAAACAACATCATTTCTTCTGCACAGAAAAAAAAAAAAAAGTAGAAGTCGTAAGATAAAAATTTGCTCAACTTCTGAACACCAAACCTGCAAAAATAGCTATAAAGCCATTCATCTTGTTCGTCTGCTCAAGTGGAGGTAATGTGTCTCCTGCCACTTGAAACCAAGATTAATTCTGCTGTTGTGCTTTAGATTTGTGTCAGAGTCTGTTAATTGTTCCCCAATATCCAGTCCCCCTTCTTCTGAACTAATGTAATTGCAAAATTGTAATGGGGCATGTGACCATCCAGACTCAAGACTACAATATCTATCTCTACCTCCAGTCTAACATAGCCATGGAATAAAAGCAAAAATGTATATAACTTCAGCAAAGGATCCTTATAAGAACTGGATATAACCTCTCCCTTCATACTGCTATATGAAACATAGATATAAAGTCTAGAGCAGCAATATCAGTGGAAATACAATGTAAACCACAAACACAAGCTATAAAAGTAATTTAAAATTTTCTACTAGCCACATCAAAAAAGTAAAAAAAAAAAAAAAAACAGGTAAAATTACTTTTGTTAATACATCTCATTTAATCCAGTATGTCTAAATCATCATAACTTGGACATATAATTTACATAAAAATTGTAAATATTTTACATTTTGTTGTAGTAAGCGTTCAAATGCCAGCATGTGTTTTATAACTACAGCACACCTCGATATGGACTAGCCCCATTTCAAGTGCTCAGTAGCACATGTGGCTGGTGTCTACCATATTGTCTACCCCATAGCACAGGGATGAGGTTTCACATTGGGGATATTAGCCATGCACAATGAAGCAACAATATGAAAAAAAAAATCAGGTTTCTCACAAAATGATATCCTATCAATGCCATTCTATTTGCCTGGATTTTTGGATGACAGAAAAATAAACTTTCATCTCAATCCAAAATTATCCGGAGTTTTCTGTCATTTGCACCTGAACCGCATCCCCCTCTACTTCATTAGGAATGTGTTTCCTTTCTCTGCTACACATTTTACTGCTACTCATCATTTGATTCAGTAGCGTGAATTGCAACCAACTGTGGCCTAGGATGGTAATATTGCTTAGCAGTTAAGAACCAAGACCGGCCCAGGGTCCCATCAGTTTCCTCCCACCGTTCCAACCTACTAGCTGATGACTTTGAAAAAATGCTTGGCCTTTGTACCTCAGTTTTCTTCCCTATAAAATGTGAATAAAGATAATAGCACTTACCTTATAGGGTTGTTATTAGGATTAGAAAAAGTGAACATATATAAAATAGTGAGAAAAGTGCGTGATAACCCTGTAAGTCCTAAATTAAAATTAGTTTTTTAATTATTTATTTATTTATTTATTTATTTATTTATTTATTTATTTATTTATTTATTTAAATAGGTTCCACACCCAGCATGGAGCCCAACAGGGGGCTTGAACTAATGATGATCCTGAGATTAAGCCTGAACTGAGATGGAAAGCCAGACAGTTAATCAGCTGAGCTACCCAGGTGCCCCAAAAGTTAGTTTTATTAATTCTCATATATAAATTCTCCTTATGACTCTTAAATATTCAAGATCTTTTTATCTTAAAGAATAGCAATGGTAACAAATCCCTCAACTGCTTGTCAGTCCCTCCTTCATGACCAAATTAAGAGTGGTCTATGCCCATAGCTCCATTTACCCATTTCCGTGGATGCTTCAATCCACTGCCATCTGGCTTCCATTTCCACCACTCTTCTAAACTACTCTCATCTCTATTGCATTAGAAAATTAGCCATTCCCCACTTTGAAATTCTCTCAGTTCACTGGATATTTTTTTTTCCGTCTTGGGCCATCTTTCCTCAATCACTCCTGTGGACTCTTACATCTCAGCCTCAAATACCTCAATATACCTGGATTATCTCATCATCCCCATGAAGCTCACAGTATCTCAAGTCCGTTTAACATTCCTGTGCTCTATGCCTGTATTGATATTTTCACTTAGATGTTCAACAGGACCTGCCTGATTTTAACTTCCAAAGCCATTCTTCCTCCTGATATTCTTATCTCAATGAATGGCATGAACACCTGTCCATTTGCCCAAAACAAGTATATGAGCATTATCCTTAACTCCTCTCCCCCCCAAGTCTGCCAAACCAATTAATTACAAAGTTCTTCTAACTCTTCTCCTGAAATAAATCTTCACATTCACTTTTCCACATCCCTATAACCCATTCAAGTCATCAGCATTTTATACTTCAATTAATAGTCTCCTATATTTATTGTCCCCAGTCTCCAATCCCAATTTTCTTTGATCCAGTCTTCATAGCAAATTTTGCAAGCATGATTATTTACTCCCCTGCTTAAATACTTATTTCTTCACTATCTCAGGAAGAAGTCCAACTTTCTTAAAATACTTTAGAAAGCCCTGCGTCATCTGGTATTTGCTTACTTCTCTAATTCCAAACTAGTTCTTCCCCATCCCCAGCCTCTTCAGATGCTGTAGATTCCTTAAACTTCTTTCAGCTCCTTGAACATATCATGCTCTCTCTCATCCTTTGACCCCTAGTGGGCACTATCATTTTCCTCCAAGTATCTATTTTCCCTCTCATCTATTGGATAGCAGTTTGATTTCTGGGTGCTATTGATCCAGAAGAACATTCTGAAACCAAACCATTCAATGGGACCCCACCTCCCATGTCTAGTTATTGGTTCATGGATAAGCACATGAATCCCAAGTTTTCTGTCTGGTGATTAAAGAGGAAAAAAAAAGAAATAAAAGCTTTTATTGTTTGTTTGTTTTTTTTTTTCAATTTTGGTGTGAAGCCTAAAATGACACAGTCATTTTGCTACCGTGAGGAGATCCCGAATCAGGACAAAATGAAAGCAGAGGAAAGCAGAATCAAAGAATTAAAAGGATATTGAATTAGAATACTGATAAAGCTACATCCGAAAACTTCCCTGGGTGTTTTAGTTGGAGCTAATAAATTTCCATTACTGGTAGCCTGTCTGAGTTAGGTTACCTGCAAAAGAAATCCTGACTTAAATAGGAACTTTTCTTGCTGGTTCCTCTACTTGGAATACGTTTCTCTCATTTCTTCATCTAGTTAACTCCTATTCATTCTAATTTGGTCTCCATATCGACACCACTACCTGCCTAAATCTTTCCCATACTGGTATTGTACCCTTTCTGTGTATCTTCACAGCACCCTAAATCACCTCAATCTCAGTGATTCACAGCTGCTTTTTTCTTCTTGTCCCTTGTGAGATTAAAAGCTATGTGAGTGTAGACACCATGTCTGGAATGCTCATTATTGTTTTTTCTGGATCTTAATATACTTCCTACTACATAGTAGGTGCTTAATAACTATTATAATTATAATTATAGCTAACATTTATAGAGGCACTGTGCTAAGATCTTCATATATTTTACCTTATTTAATGATTACATGTAGATGTACAGTTGTCATTAACTATTAACTATTTTATAGATGTCATTAACTATTTTATAGATGAAGAAACTGAGGATTAGAGGGGTGAACTTCATGTTCACACATCTATCCAATGTTAGGTATAGAATACAAAGCCAAGTAGTCTGTCTCTATAGTGTATTCTCTTAGCTGTTACAATATACCATCCATAAGAATGAAAGAAAAAGTAATCACATTTACAACTCTGATCATCTTACTCTCTTCAGTGTTTTTCCAACATTCCACTGTTGAAAAACACTTATTAATCCTCTTTCGGAAGCTCTCTTTGCCAGAGCCAAACCATGGAGAAAAGTGACCAAAGTTTCAGCATAAGGAGGAATGCGAAAAAATTATAATTAGATTCTTTACTTTCAGTGAAATATTCCACTAGGACATCCTAAGTGTAACCTTAGTGTTTGCAGTGCTCTATTTTAATGTAGTTGTTCATATTTCTTTAAGAAAAGTTAGAACTAACTCCAATTAAGTTGTTTTGAGAAGGAAATTTTTAACAACTGTGAAATTTCAGAGCATTGAACTGGTTTTGGACAGCATTATGACTGCATAACATTCCTGACATAACTCAATGTTTATTTGTAGAAACTAATGCCCCAGAATATTCTCATGGGACTTGAAATCTCCCTTTTGCTTTTTTTTTTCCCTGGTTGGCAATTCTTTATATGCATTATCCAACTACAGTGCTATAAAGTAATATGTATCCTCTGTACAAAAAAAAAATATAATGACTTACAGCTTCACTCAATTTCTCTAGTTAGTATATTAATATTTGTTTTAGAGTAATGTATTTGAGTACTTACAGCATACCAGGCTTTGTAGAAACAATGCTGGAAACAAGGTTCCTGTCTATTTGATATGTGTAGTCTCTAACTCAATACTTTAGAATTTTTAGACCACCATTTGAGTGATTATTCTAGCTTTAAATGTGTATTTTTAGCTGAGTTAGTCTTTAAAATGTTTAAAATTAGTTTTTTTTCATATTACATAAGCAATACATGTTCACTGTAGAAAAATTAGAAAAGCATACAAACAAAAAGAAGAAAATAGAAGTAACCCATGATCCCAACACTCAGAGATAATCACTTTAATTATATTGTGGGTGTTCTTCCAGACTTATCTTGTGCATAAACACACCAGCACATTTTAAAATACATATATATGGGATTTTCATCTACATCCTGCTTGGTAAATTGCCTGCTTTACTCAGCAATATTTGGTGTGACACTAATTTGGGATATAATGATAAATTTAGTAGATGAACTTGGTAAACAGATTAAGAACTAACTGCCTTTATCTGGCTTTAGTAGAGGATCCACAGCAGCATGATACATATCATATTTCCTTTCTTCTGATACAGAGGGAATCTTGACTCTAATAAATCTGACAAACTTACTCAAGCTCTATAGACAAAGCCGAAAGACTATTCTGGATAACAATCAAGAAAGTTTATAGTTTTTGAAAGCTAAATGTATAATAGAAGAAATTATAACTGAAGAAAGAACTAAAGCCTGAGGCCCTATATCATCTCGATTACTTAATTACACCTTCAAAAGCACCAGATTCATCCAATAAGCCACCTAACTCTACAGAGATTCTAACTACAAACCATCAAAACATCATAGAAAAATTGGGGTAGGGGCATCAATTTCAGCATAGGCAGATAACTGGCCCCGCTATCGACCTTTTATTCACACAATTTGCATGGTGACAACACAGACCTACTATGTCCTGTAAGAAAAATAAGTAAACCCTCTGTATTATAGGCAATGATTCATATCATGTTTCAAAGGATTTTAAAAATAGTTGGTGTGTGAAGGGCGTTTGGAGATTTAAGCTTTCCCCGCTGCATGGTTCACTGCTAATATATCTGGGATATATCTATATTGGCACAAACATAACCAGTGAAATAATGTTTCAGAGATGACATTTTTAATGTGGGAGAGAAAAGTGTGACCTAATGTTAATTACAGATGTCAATTATATTTGTGTTGTTTAGGGAACATTATGTCATTGGCAGTGTATTAAAAGATGGGCAGCCATAATTTGAAATCATTTTGGCAAGTTACTGTCTGTAATGGAAAGGAACAGTGGCTGCCATCAACTAATCTCCCAGGGATATCAGAAAGCTTAGAGGTTCTAAAAATAAATTGCATCATTAGAAAAAATAAGAATCTATGAAAAATATATGAATAAGTTGTAATGATTTCAGCTAAAAAAAGAAAAAGAACATCGGATGATTCTATTGTTTTGGGGTTTTTTATTTTTTTGCAAGCTTAAGGAGGATGGCCATAAAGAAGATGGTGACCAGCTGTTCCTCAGGGTTATTGCAGGAAATGGCTTAACTTGCAGGATAAATTTAAGTTGACATAATGTAAGAACTTCTTGACAGCATTGAATTTTAATCACTTAAAATAGGCTCCTAAGGACAGCTGAGGGAAATGTCTGCTTTGAAAATCTTTAACGTTATGATTATGATAAGCATTACAATTGGCTGCTGGGGTTTAAGTAAGGTTCCATCTAGAAGGAGAGCTGGTTTCAGGCAGGATTACTAAATGTGTCTAAAACTTTTCCTGCCCTACCTCTCGCCGTTGTCTCACACAGCCATTCCAGAAGGATCCTAACCAAATCAGCCATTTATTTCTTAATTAACTTCACAGTATTGGGTGCCTCTTCTTGCTCCAGTATGTGGAAAGTGTCATTAATGTATTTGCCCAAAATGTATAGGTGTAATATTTATGCCATGGATCTTATGATTGTAGGAGTCTTTTTTGTTGTTAACTGTTATTTTTTGTCCTTTCAAATAATAGATATTATGTATATGACACAGGTATCACAACAATATAAGGCAGTAATAGTAGAAGATAAGAATACAGAGTATATCTCTTCTGACACTGTGAGGTAAGAGGTCATGTTCAGACCATGCAGGATTTCAAGCAATATCCAGGAAAAAAAGGAGATAATTGTTCTTCATAAATTTGCATCTCTTATAGTTTAAAAGTTTGTATCTATTGTTCTTGTTTTTTTTTTTAAGAAAACCACCTTGTAACATAGATTTAAAGGAAATCCCACATAACAGAAAAGCTATTCTAATCATGATGTCTAACTACTAAGATGATGAAATCTCCAGAAACAGCCTAAAGTTGTATGTGAGATGTATGTGAGCACCTAAGCATTGGACCCTTAAATATAATTTTTAAAAAAAAGCATAATTGAGAGACTGGTAGTTGTTGACAGTCTCACAAGATGAAGTGTTTGACGGAATAGTTTCCCACATTAAAAAATGGCATATACTGGGTGGTGGTTAAAAGAGAGAGAGAGACAGAGAGACAGAGAGGAGTCCTTAAGAAGGGAAAAGGAAATTACACAAAATCAATTAATTCCATTTGAAAGGGAGTCTATACCACTCAGTATTTCAAGATTCCTTCTGGAAGCAGGGAGGCTCTCTTATTCCCTGTTTCTTTATATCATGAAGTCGATTCTTTCAGGCCTATTCAGCTTCATCAAACTGGGTCTCCCACTGAGAAACATCATTAAGATGGCAGCTCCCCCAATCTTCCACCTGAGAAATGGCTGCTGAATTCACAGATTTTCATCCCCCACTGCACTCCCGCATATCCCACTGATTTCAAAGGGAGCCGTGTATGTTGAAGACAGATGCAGGGAGGCAGAGAGGGATATTTGGACCCTTATATTCCTAAAAGTGAACTGAGTTGTATTAGGAAGGTCAATATTTTTCTACATAATTTAATCAGGTGGATTGTGCATAGTGAAGGTATTATTATATTTCTCCAGAAAAAATTGCTTTAATGATTCATTGTATCCTTTTTATTTATTTATAACCTTATATACAGACAGAGATACATTTATCCTTTTCTTAAATTATTTTGTCAGTATTAGTACAAAACAAGATTTATTTGCCTGTATGTTGATGTTTGGCTTCCCACAGCCAATATCCATAGGCTATGCTTACACATGTAAAACAATTAAATTCCAAAAAAATAATATTAAACACAAAACATATCCATTCATATATAATATTGCTTAACTTTATGCAACAGGTGTAGTCCTGAAAATTTGGGTAATGATTGAATATTTTAAATGAAAAATCTATTCTAAATGACCTCAATGACCTAAGTGAGCTGGCATTTAAAGGAAATCTAGATTGAATCGTTTTAAAAATAAAAAATCCTTTGGAAAAATAAGGAAACATGCTATACAATAGTTAATATTCTATATATTTGCTTATTATATTTTCTCACAGGAGTATAACTTGAGCAGTTTTTGTGCACATATTTATGTGGCTATAGTCAGACATTGATTTGATAGGTATCTACTGACCTTACTAACTTATCATTTTTCTTATCATTATCCCACATTTGAGTCCTATTACTTAGGATATGCAGACATACACCTGGCAATATGTTCTAAGAGATGTTTTTACTTTTATTTGCTCTCGTATTTCTCTTAAAGGACAGTACGTACAATACAATTGATATTTGTTTTTAAAACCAGAGTGTGCAGATAACAGTTAATATCAAGCTTTCTTTAGCTAAGGCTTAAAATTAGTAAGATTGAACTCTCCCATTGGTGTTACTAATTGAAGAAGAAAAAACATATTTTGTTTCTTTTTAAACATTTCTAATATTTCCATATTGAATTCCTAAAACACTTTGTCTTTTATCCAGTTTCAGTATCCTTCCATATCAAATGCCCAAATCTATAGTTTTTCAATAAGATACATCGATTTTTCTCTATTTTGCTATGCAAGTGATAATGAATACACTCTTACAAACTGTTCAAATGATACAGAAGAACTTTGATTCTTTGTACCTGCTGCTTCCCCATTATGAAACACTCTTTCATTTCACTGGAGTCTTGGTTAGAAATTCACCTTCTCTGAGACACCTTCCCTGACTGCTACCTAACATTATATTATGTATTTATCTTTTTTAAATTGTCTGTTTCCAATAACAACCTAAGACCTGATAAAATGGGGTAGGGGATGGGTGAATAGGGGGGAGCATATCAATATTATTCACTGCTATATCCCCAATTTCAAGAACAAAGTAGTGCCTCGCATATGTTAGACACATGTTAGTTTCAGTTCAATGGATGAATTAATGGATTCATAAACAAAATGAATGCATTTCAAAGAATTTTTGGAAAGCATTACTGCCAGAGAATACATGGACTTCATGTGATTAACTTTTTCAATGTTATGTCATAGATCTTAAGTTCCTAAAAGCATAGATTATATATAGTAGATATTCAGTTAGACCTTATACCACCTGTGTGCTGTCACATGGTTCCAAGTTCAGCACAACAGCCAGAAAGTCACTTGAGTTAAGATTCTCCAAACCAACCGATGCCGGGTCTGAAACCTCAAACGAAAACATATTCCTAGGCAAGGGTAAATCAAATCATTCTCTTTTGTCTTCAAGTTTATAGTTGTCAGTGAGTCCTTTCCACAATTAAAATGATTGCAGATATCTCCCCCAAGGATCTCTGTGAATATTCATGAATTGAAGATTTGAAGCAGAATGAAGAGCATTCAGATGAGTGACAGAAATGATTTTTAGGTGAAAATATGCTACGGCTGTCTAACTCTGAAATATCTTGTTGAAACAAATAATCCTTATAATAAAATCTTCCTAGTCATTAGAACTGTGCAAATATAAAATAATTTTCCCAGAATGATTGTCAGTTTCCCATTTACAAATTATATAATCATAACTTGAACCACTATATTTTGGACACCGTAAGAGCAATTGTTGAATCTAATTTTTTAATTAGATCAAAGGATGGTTATTTTATCAGAAAAGTACGTCCTGTGGCGGGCATTCTCTAGGCTATGACTATTACAAGAAAATACAAAGTTTCTGTTATTAAACACTTTGGAGAAACTTGTTTTTGAAAATCCAATCAAATGGCTGTTTGTTTCCCATATGATGCCTCAGAGCCACTGATATGTTAATATGCATTAAGCAATTCCTAAATAAGAATATACTATGCTTAAAGTTTCCCAGATGTGGCAACCATGAAATCCAGTTTGTAGAGAGCACCCAAAGACAGGAGCATTCCAAAAGACATTCTTTGGCTAATACTGAAGTTGATGAATTCTAAATCACTTTCCCAAATTCTGCTATTAAGGCCTTTTTAAAGTCTGTGCCTTTGAGGCCAGAGAGCAAGGTGGATTTAAGCAGCTGTGTCTATGAGCCATCCACCTCATTTCAAACCAAGCCATTTTAAATGTTATCTCTTAGAAGTACTGGGGGATTTGCCTATGATTTTATTTGAAAACAAAAATGGTTTGACAGCTTAAAATAAACACCCACTATCTGTAAATATTGTCTTTCAAAATCATTCAACAAAATTGTGTTTACTTGTCATGATAGTGTCAGTTTATGGGTATGTAATTTTACCTGCAAGAAACACACATATTTGGGTTATTGAGCCATTGTGCTGAATAATTTATGTTAAAATATCTGCTTTGTAATCTAAATCCAGAACATACTCTTTTATGTATCTTTTCTAACTAATCATGGTTGTTTGACCCATTTGTAACTTTAAATTTGATGACAAGAATATCATAATTTCAATTAAAATAAGCATATAGGTTAATAAAAGTGTATTTATATCTAGATTACATATTAGTATATTTAATGCTATATATTATTGACACTTCCTTTTATGTTACAAACTTAAGAAATCAAGACAAATTTCACTGGAAAGTTTCTCTGCATAGGTTACAAATTAAATATGTAAAGTTATTAAAACCTGTAAATGAGTATTACTTCAAAAAAAGTTATTTTGAACGTCAAACTTCTAATTAAAATAGAAAAACCAAATAATAATGCTCAAATTAATGAGTGGGAACATGCAAAATAAAGCAACAGTATTAGACCATGCACACTCTACTGTGTTTCTGTGTCCCAAGACCTTACCACAACCCAGTCCTAAGAAAAGGCTAAGTAAGATAAACCAAATTCATCTAATAAAAGACAGAGTCCCCAAAATAAATGGTAAATGACAAAGTGCATTTTGAAGTTCCTGGGAGTAATTATAGAAAGTGAAATCATGTCATCACTACTTTGTAAAAATATGTATATTGGAAATAATAAATACAGTGATGATCATTAAAGATGAAGAGTAAATTAAATGTCATATAAGCAGAAAGTAAAAAAAAAGTTAAGAACCCAAAATCTACATAAAAATAATATAAAATGAGTAGGTAAAATTCATTATAAATAAACCTTCTTTTCCCTGATGTTTGTCCTATGGTTTGTGGGGTGGCATTTACCCTTGGTGGTAAGGCTACATCACAGTCCTAGCAATGTAACACTTAGCAATTACACAAATTTCAATATATTCAACACTCAAGTAGTAAGGGGTCACTCCCAAATCACCAACTCCACTGAATACTTTCAAATAAGAAATAAGGGTTGGTAACATGAGGGTTTGCTTTAGCTTTCACTTTAATAAAATGGTCAACAGAGTGCTATTTGTGCAATTGATAGTCTCTGAATCGATGTGAAAGATGAAAAATAAGGTTAATGGTATTTTCAAAATATAGTTTATTTTTCACCACAACCAAACCAGAAGCAAGAACCTTAATCAAAATGGTTATTTATCTACAATATTAATGTGTTTGTGGTTAAGATTTTGTCAGCATTTTCACCTAAATAACCTTATTTTAAGTAACCACTACACCCAGCATGGGGCTTGAACTCACAACCCCAAGATCAAGAGTTTCAAGCTCTACCAACTGAGCGAGTTAGGTGCCCCACAAATAACTTTTAAAGAATGAAGTATTATGCCTCCAATAAATAATGACAAATTTAAACTTGAGGTACTCAAAGTTTTATTTTTTAATTTATAGATTTTCTTTAATTCACAAACATTTAGGCAAAGAATTTCAATCTGAGATGCACTTAAAAGTGGAACCATATAAATGTTTGCTAATCTTACTGATATCAAGGAAATAATCTAATGTAGATTAGGTATACATTGCAAAATATGTGACGATTTGTTCATGCTTGCTCTTTTACCATATTATGTCAGTGATCTCCACAGATTTACGGAGAAACAGATGGGGGAAGAGCAAAATGTGACACAGGCTTACCCCTAAACCATTTGGAGCATCCACTGTCTCAATCTGCCTGGCTCTAGTTTAGTAGTTCTCTGCCTTAACCTTAGATTGAGTCTGATCCAGGTATGATCTAACGGTTGATAGGAGGGGTTAGGAAGAAGCTGAAAAGGTAAAGAGAATAAAAAGAAAAGAAAATTGGCTGCTTGTCTTCCCCTGACAATAGCTTCAGCAAAGCTAATAAGGCCTTAAGTTAGCTCAAGACAGTTGTAAGACACTAGTGAGAGCAGGTAACTTCCTAATTTCTCTTCTAAAAAGTCCGAACTATTCGGAAGTCTAGTGAAATGATACCAAGAAGGTCTCGCCTCAATTTACTGTTCTTCCCTCCACCCCCACCCCCAATTTCCTTTAGATTCAGCCCAGGATCAAAAATCTCAGGCTCCATTACCCATCCAATACTTAAAAAAGAATGATACCCACTCTCAGAAATGGAAATATATGGAAAGACATACACAGATATCACTGCTACAATTCAGTCTTAGTGTTTTGGATACTTTCACTGATTTGAGTGGGGATGAGGTTGGTTTCCAATCTTCCCAACAGCAATAAAAGGCACCATTAATGGAAGCCTGCTTATCATTGGCCTGTTTATTTCGACATCAAAACAATTGCTTTAAGTTAAAGATGATAGCAAAAGAACTCCAACCTGAATCAGACTGATCATATAACTACCAGTTTACAGTAAATCGAAATAAAAAAGCATGTTAAATTACCTCACAGGGGTGCAGTTGACCAAATGCAAAATGTAAGTTCTACACACTCAAAACTTAGAAGAAAAAAATAAAACAGTTCTAGATTAAAACAAATTTAAGAGATATATAAATCGAATGCCATTTGTTTTGATATTGATTTAACAAACAATATTATAAATATACAGGCTTATGGGGGTAAGAAGGGACATTGAATACTAAATGTATATTAGATGGTAATAATAATTTTAAAATGTTAGGTATGATGATGTTACTGTGATTAGTTTTTGTGTGTGTGTGTGTGTGTGTGTGTGTGTGATTAGTTTTTAATCCTAATTTCTTAGAGGTCTATGCTGAAGTTTGTGGATTTAAAATGTGATTTACAACTTGCTTAATAACTCATATGGGAGAAATAAAATTGATGAATTATTGACAATAAATTATAAGTAATACGTGTTCATTATACTTTCCTATTTTGGGTATGTTTAAAATTTCCCATAACAGAACTTTTAGTGAATAAATAATGGTTATGATGACACATATGTGTGTGCATTTGTGTGTATGGGGGGGGTGTGTGTCTTCAAATGTTCATCCCATTTTGCAGTGAGAAATCAAAGGCTAAGCTGAAACCCTTTCTCTACTGTAAGTGAACTAATTTCTACAGCAGGTTTCCTTGTAACATTTTGCTTGGCGAAGTTAGATATACATTAAAGAAACAAATGTTCAAAGGCCCTGATATTGAGTATTGATTGGCTCATAGAGATGAAGCAAAGAGAAGGGAGAATGACCAAAATATATGACTTAAGCCCAGGTTTTACAAAGTGAGCTTATAAACCTGTCAAACATCACATTGAAATATAAAAGACTAAAAAGTCTTCTCCTGAGATAAAAGCAAAAATAGGGTACCTGCTATTACTACTTCAAGTCAGCATTGTACTAGAAATCCTAACTGATACAATAAGGCAGGAAAAATTAATTTAAAGAGATAAGAATTGGAAAGGAAAAAATGAATTCTTTGTATTAATCACAGGTAACATACTTTATAGAGAAATATTTTTAAAATAGTATTAATTAGTAAATATATCAAGTTCACCATATACAAAGTCAATATACAAAATCAATTGTATTCATATATACTAGATTTCATTTAGAGAATGAAATGTAGAAAATTATAACATTTATAATATCATCAAAAACATAAAAGTCCTAGGACTAAATTTAAGGAAACATATATGCTAATGCTACAGGAAATACATAATACATAATCTCAGGAAATATCATGTCCATGTATTAGATTACTGATAGTGTAGTCAATACTCTAAAAATACCAATTGTCTCCAAACTGATCTATCTACTCAAAATAAATACTAATCAAAATCTCAGAAGGGTTTTATTTTAACTAATAAGGCAACTCCAAAATGCATATGAAAACATAAAGGAACAGGATATCCAAGATGATCTTGAGAAAGAAGTACAATGTTGGAGGATATTCACAACCACATATAAAGACAGTATATGCTACAATGATTAAAATAGTCAGTATTGGTTAAAAGACAAAAGGACCAATGGTGGGGGGAAAGAAAGTCAACAAATAGACCTACATAATAGTGAATTAATTTATGACAAAAATGGCATGGCAATGCAGTGAGTTAAAGACTATATGTTTGTTAGTAAATTCTGCTGGATCAATTAGATGTCCATATAAAAAAGAGTGACTCAACCCCATGCCTCATTTCATACTTAAAAATCAATTCCAAATATATTGTAGATCTAATATAAATGTGAAAAATAAATTTCTTAGGAGAAAATACAGAGACCACCTTCCTGACTTCTGGTAAACAGTGCAGAAAAGCATGAACATGAAAGAAAAAAGAAATTTATAAAGAAAAAAATTGATAAATTGGACTATATTACAACTAATAACATATTTTTTATCAATAGAAACAATTGAAAGACCAAGAAAGCAATTTTTTAAAAGTGGGAAATTATATCAGAGAGTGTTGAGGAATGTTACCAAGAGGACATGACCCCTGGTTGAGCTGGACCGGGGCAATTGGAGGCTCCTCATCCCCTCCCCTGTCCTTGGAATGTGAGTTGTACTTACTTTCTCTGCTTCCAGAAGCTACCCCAAGGACACAGCCTTGAGATAGTGGTGTGATGTTGAGACAATATATGTGACTGAATCATTCTCTATAAATTCTTAAGATTTGGCATGCAGATGTGGAGATCTACTTGTCCTTCAGCTGCCCCACTCAAGCCTTATATACAAGTTCCCTCATTTATTAAACTTGCCACCTACCAATCTGGAGTGACCTGTCTCTGTCTTCAATCTCTTCTTGCCCTGCATGTACATGGGCCAGTTTGCAAACCAAGAGAAAGAGAGAGAGATACAGATATATGACAATGCATATGTATCCAGAATACATATGCATTGAACTTCTAAAAATCAGTAAAAAAGTAAAACCCAGTTAAAAATGGAAACGCATGGGCATCTGGGTCGCTCAGTCAATTAAGTGTCCAAATCTTGATCTCAGCTCAGGTCTTGATCTCAGGGTTGTTAGTTCAAGCCCTTTGTTGGGTGTGGAGCCTATTTTTAAAAAAAGAAAGAAAAAAAAGAAAGAAAGAAAGAAAATCATGCTGCCTAGGCACCGCTCAAAAGGGAATAACTGAAAGTCTACTAACATTTAAACAGATGCTCAACACATCGGTCAACAACAGAAATGCCATCATAACTAAAATGAATTGCTACAAAACACCCACCAGAATAACCATAACATCAGATGTTGGTGACGATATGAAGCAAGCAGAATTTTAATACACTACTGTTAGGAGTATAAATTGATACAATCCTTTAGGAAAGCAGTTTGGAAGTATCTACTAATGCCGAACATATACATTATTTATGACTTAGCACTTAACTCTATGGATATGTACACCAAAAAGTACACCTAGAAGGTTCATAGCAGCACTCTTCATGATAGGACCAAAATTACAGCAACAAAATTCTACAAAAGCAGAATAGATGATGATACATGTTCAAGCAATAGGGCACCATATGATGATGAACATAAATTAATCTCACAAATTTAATGTTGAGCAGAAAAAGCCATCACACAAAAAAAGTACACACAGTATGATTTCATCTATAGAAATTTCAAAGTCAAGCATAACTGATACATGGCATTAGAAGTCAAGACAGTATTTACATTGGAGGGTGGTGGTGACTGTTGACTTTGGGTGCAGGTAATGACGTTTTTCTTGATCTGAATCTTGATTGTACATTTTCCTTGTTAAGAAAAAAAAAACCTATCCAGAAGTACAATTGTTTTTTGTATGTGTTTCTGCTATATATATTATACTGGGGGGTAAAAAGCTGAATTTTTAAAAATGGGAATATTTTTGCAAAGAGTCACTATATATCACCCTTTGTGAGTAGCAGTAATTATTAAATTTTCAACTATTAAGCTTGAATATTTGAGACAGGATGAAAGACCTATATAGTTGTAGGAATTCTGGATGATTTGAAGTTCTAAAGCCCTGTAGCTAGTTCTGTGAAATACATGGAAATAATCTTCCACAATTTCACCAAACCCATTTATACAGGTATTGTCAAAAGTGACTAACAGGTACTACCTATGATCGTTACTATGATTTTTTTTTCTAATTTAGGTATGCATACAATCTATTTTTCAGGTTAGAAATACTAATGAAGATGGGCAGCCCGGGTGGTTCAGCAATTTGGCGCCGCCTTCGCTCAGGGCCTGATCCTGGAGACCTGGGATCGAGTCCCATGTCGGGCTCCCTGCATGGAGCCTGCTTCTCCCTCTGCCTGTGTCTCTGCCACTCTCTCTCTCTCTCTGTGTCTCTCATGAATAAATAAAATCTTTAAAAAAAAAAAGAAATATTAATGAAGAAAATATTTTTTTACCTCATTTTCCTTTCTTTACCAAATTTATACTTGTATACTTCCTTTTTTTCCCCTATGACTCTGTCTGTCCTCTGAAACCTCAACTATGCTCATGGATCCAAACAGGGACATTTGTGAATGCATGTGTAGAAGGCAGAAAGATTTTTCAAAGCAGGAATACATTTTTGAAGCTAGACCAATCCTTGTGCAGACAACACAGCACTCATCCTCTGTGGTTGATCTTGTGGTGCTTAAGGTTAAGCCCTGCATTTATTTGGCTGTGAATTCCCTTTACAAACAGCTGCTCTGAGGGGGCGGGGGATCTGTCCTGTCCTTAATCAGTTACATTTCTGATCAGAGAGCAAGAATGGGGATTTACATCAAGCATAGTAGTGCTTCCAAACTTCCTAAACCTTACTGATCCTTGCATTTTTATTTTTATTATTTTTTAAAGATTTTATTTATTTATTCATGAGAGACACAGAGAGAGAGGCAGAGACACAGGCTGAGGGAGAAGCAGGCTCCCTATGAGCCTAAGAAGGCTCCCTCCTATGGGGAGCCTGATGCAGGACTCGATCCCAGGATCCCAGGATCACGACCTGAGCAAAAGGTAGATTCTCAATCACTGAGCCACCAGGTGCCCTTGATCCTTCCATTTTTAGCCTGAGTATTCTGGATATTATATGATCCATTATTTCACCATTTCCTGTATTCCAATTTTTGTAGGGTTTACATTTCAAGATATCCTACTTCTGTATAAATTTGTTTTATTTAGCAATCAGCGTAGACTCCCACAGATACGGCCATAAGACAAGTGCTCCACAAATGAAAGTACTCCACAAATGCAAGGTGTAATTATAGCATCATTATTTAGATAGTTTCTGTTGAACATTCTCTTTTCCACTGAGCACTAAAGACAAAACATATACTTCCATTTAGCTTTTGTTCATGGTTTTTAGTTAATATGAGTTTTGCTAATTACATGAGAAGTTGTATGTTTTTCCTGAGAGTGGTGAATACAATACAATATCCCAAGCAATACATGCAAGTGAATACCAACATTTTACCTTTGTCATTGTGCCTCATGTTTTATTTTTTTAGTTTTTGGCTGTTGGCATTCAAAAGTTAGCTTATGGAATTATGGAAAATCAGCATTTCATGTATACCCTCATTTATCTCATTTAAGTATTAAGTATTGTTGGTAGAGTTACTATATTTAAGAAAAAAAATCTTAACCCTCTCTTTAAATTTTCCTAAGATGTGGGAAACCCTAAATTGTATAGAAACAAATAAGTAGTGTTTGTTTCTTCCAGTAAGTAGGTGGTTTGATTTCCCAGAGGGCACGTGGGGAGCGCAGGAAGGAAGTGAGGCAAGACTTTGTGGGAATTATCTGAGCCTTAAAGAAATTTAGAAGGTTTGGAAGTTAAATAAGGTTCAAGTTGGTTCTTATTGTGAATGTCTAAACTGTTTTGCCCTTCCTTGGTGAAGTGCCATAAAGTCAGGTGTGAATAGACTGTGAAATGGGCTTTCCTTACGCAGCCAACTTTAGCCAAATGGTGATCTCCTTTAAACACATATGGCAGCAGCCTGTTTTGTGGGAAAGTTTGTGCATAAACCTGAGGAGCTGATGAAATGGAAATAATTCCTAATTTTTTTTAATCATTTGACAACTCTCAATCTGTTCACCCATATTAAGGCATTATTTTCATAGTCTAATTAGTTAATATCTGAAATTTAAGAGATATAGATACACATGCACATCTGTATGTACATATATATACACACAGATGCATATATCTACATACACACATATATGTAAAAGAATATATTTCAACTCGGAATATATTTCAACTTGGTATAGGTTAAAATCTTTTAAATGTAAGTTGGTATACAGAATAAAAAGAATGTAATATCTAACCAGAAGAGCACTGAAATAAAGGCAAGGACTTGAGTGAGCATTTGTCAAAACCAATCGATCACTCATTACAAAAATGACTATACGATAACTGAAGTTGACAACTTCAATTGGGAAAACAAGAAAAGCAAAAACAAATGTTCATGTGAGTTTTTTTAGTGCATGATTTTTATTGGAGAATCTGCCTTATAAAATGTGTGCATGCTTACCATAAGAAATACAGATAAAAGCTACAGTAAGAAGTAATGTGTTTTTTAAGGATATTTTAGAGAGAGCTCGAGAGAGAGCAGGGGGAGGGGTAGAGGGAGAGGGAGCGAGAGAGAATCTCCAACAGACTCCCCACTGAGCAGGAAGCCTGAAGCGAGGCTCAATCTCACAACCCTAAGATCAGACCCTGAGATTGTGTGTGACCTGAGCCAAAACCAAGAGTTGGATGCTCAACTGTGCGATCCAGCCATCTCAAAAAGTAATATATTTTAAATGACTTGTATACCCTGGGTGCTTTATGTCATTGCACTAATTCTTACAATCAGCTTATGAGGTAGCTATTATCATGATTGAAGGTATTAAAGTTGAGGAAACTGATTCATACAAAGGTTGACTACTATTCAAGTCACACAGCTAGGGGGTTGCAGAGCTAGGATTCAATTTCAGGTCTCTGAGACTTAATAACGCAAACTCTACTGAAGAGTAGGAAAAAAGAAAACAATGATCACCTACAATAGTGCCATTCTGATAGAGATACGTATAAAGCCAGACACACATATAAAATCTCTATTAACTCAGTAGGGGTAAATGGTATTTATTAATCCTTTTACTTAAAAGTAAATTTTCTTATGAGTCCCTCCTATCTTCATTTGTCAAGTACCTCCCGGGAAAGGTTATTTAGAAAAACTTCATCAAACCAAGACATTCCAGGTCCTGATTAAAAAGCCTACACTCTTCAGGACCACATAAATATCTGTTGGAGGAAATAAGATTGCTTTTTTCCCCTTACTTTTCCATGGGTATAGTACTATGAGTGCAAGACCTGTGGTTTTAAAACAGGCTTTTTTTTTTTTTTTGGCCCCTTTTATGGATCTGCGTCCATGAATGATGTTCTTGCCGATCTGAATATACAGTCCAGGAATAATACTTAACTATAAATCAACAGGTTTGATTTCTTCCACCACTGACATTTTCAGCCTCTCTGAGACCTTGGCCACAATAGGACCTGAGTTTATCCTTTACTAAATCTAGGGAAAACATTGGGGTTTTAATGTGCATTAAATGTTGCTTTTTACAACGTTAGAAAAATAACCAATTTCAGATATTTGGTGATGCCTCACGCCAGGCCCCAGCTGCACATTGTTTATAAACATGAACTGTTCGAGTTCTGTGTGGTAGTCAAGATAGTACACTGATTAGGGGCACCTGGGTGGTTCAGTTGGGTAAGCATCTGCCTTTGTCTCAGGTCATGATCCCAGGGTCGTGGGATCGAGTCCCACATTGGGCTCCCTACTCTCTGCCCCTCTCCTACTCATATTCTCTCTCTCAAATAAATATATACAATCTTAAAAAAAAAAGATGATACACTGATTATCAGCCATGGTCCACAGAAGTCCAGCTGAAACCTAGCTGGAGCTATTGCCAAAACCACCCAGAATCTAGTTCCTGCTAATATACAGAGAAAGGCCACCAGGAGGTTGAGTCAGTGGGTGTTTTGAAGAAAGAACAAACATATTTTGCTTTAAAAACAAGTTTCGGCAGAACACTGATGTGAAATTATTTTATGAGAGAGCAGCCATACCAATCATTTATACTAAGTAAAAATATGTAGGTTTATTTAGGCTTAACATTTGAATTTTCTGAATAAAGAGGTACCCAAAACTATATAGCATAGATCAAGAAAAGATTGAGAAAAACTGAAGTGAAAAGCATTATTACACCAAATGAAGCCTTCTTATATTAGATTTTTTTGTAGTTAGTAGAGTTTTCTCCATCTTCTCCAACAAAATCAAATCAATTCTGACAAAAACATTAGTTACCAAATGAGCACAACTATGTTATATTTTTCTGAAATGCATACATTCCCCAAATTGGCAGGTAGCAGTAGGAAAAGTCAGGCCTCCGCCTAAATTCTACTTCCACACTAAATTCTGAGGAAAAGCAAATTATTAGTCTACTTTATACCCCCACATTATAAAGTAAGTACAATTTGCTCATTTTTACCAATATTATAACATAAAGGATATAAGAAGTAAGTATCATTTTGTGTTCAAGGAGAAAGATGGTTAGCACTCTTCCTATTGTACCCAAATGTTTGAGATACTAAAGTGGACCAAAAATATTTGTAATAATTCTCTCAAATGTGACCATGGAGTTGAGCAAAATCACCATATTGTGAATAACCAAGGAACTCATGAAAGTAGATATGTGAAGGAGTGAGTCTCCTCACATCTGGCCTAAGCCAGGTAAATACGCTTGCTGTTTTGAAATGGGAAACTAAGTATATCAAATATTTAGATAAATAAAAACATTTGGTTCTCTTTCTTAAATTTTCAGATTTTATCAGAATTTTCTCTTTTGGGGCACCTGGGTGGCTCAGTGGTTGAGCATATATACCTTTGGCTCACATTGTGATCCCGGGGTCCTGGGATGGAGTCCCTCATCGGGGTCCTGGCAGGGAGCCTGCTTCTCCCTCTGCCTGTGTCTCTGCCCCTCTATCTGTGTGTCTTTCATAAATAAATAAATAAAATCTTTTTTTAAAAAAGAATATTCTCTTTCACATTAGCTGCCACCTCAGAGCAGACATAAGTAAGGCTAAATAAGCATGTGAAAGCTAGTACTTTAGAAAATTAATAATTCACTAATTGACCTCCTAAGCGCCCCCTTACCTCGCTTTCCCAGATGGGACTTCGTGTGAGTGGAACATGTATATTCTGTGCCCCTTGTTCTGGTAGAAATGGCCTGTCTCCATGTCATGGGGAGAAGCCACCTTCTGCAGTCTTATATAATTGTGTTTTCTAACCAACATGAAAGCATGGGAAGATTCCTCCCTTTTCCAAAAGTCATCCCACATTTTCTCTCCAGAATTCCTTAAATTAGGATCTATCTACTTTCAAAAAAGCATCACTTTCATTTAAAAATTTTTTTTCGATCTTATTTATTTATGAGAGAGAGAAAGGCAGAGATACAGGCAGAGGGAGAAGCAGGCTACATGCAAGGAGCCCAATATGGGACTCGATCCCGGGTCTCCAGGATCACGCCCTGAGCCCAAGGCAGACACTTAAACACTGAGCCACCCAGGCATCCCATCATTTTTAAGAGAAGTCAAATAAACATCATCATGCTTAGGATTAGCCATCTGACCTTCCTATGAGAGTACGTGTTCAAGTAAAATATAGTCAGGAGATACTCTGCTGCATGAGAGAGAGACTCAGATACACAAATCCCACTGAGAAGTGTTCTGACTCTAAAAACATGTCTTTAAAAAAAAGAAATAGGTATCAATCAGCACATGGAAACAGATATGCAGATAAATACATTTGTCTTTTTCTGAATCACTGTCACTATTACTGCCACTGTCTACTATTCTTCTGCATTGCCTTCCTTTCTTCTGCACTAACAGATACTTTATAATTTAATCTCCTGGTTGCACTAAAAACAGAAAAAATACTTAAAATTCAAAAGGGGAGGCTATCAATTTGATCACCAAGTCTTATCATGTATGTCATTACAAAGTCTCATTAATTATTTTTCTATAATTGTTAAAAGTTCTTTCTTTTTCTAAACTTATTGATTTATAAAGGGAGAAATAAAGATAGTGAGGATCACCAGATAATTTCAGAAACTTAGTTTTTTTTTTTAATTTAAGAGAGAGACAAGGTGTGTGTGGGTGGGGAAAGGGGCAGAGGGAGAGGGAGAGAATCTTAAACAGGCTCCACACCCAGTGGGAAGCCTGACCTGGGGTTTGATCTCATGACCCTGAGATCATGACCTGAGCCGAAACCAAGAGTTGGACGTTAAACTGACTGAGCCACCCAGAGACCCCCAAAGCTTAGACTTTTAGTAGGAAACACTACATCAAGAGAAGATAGTTGTTGACAATTTTATCATGCACCAGAGTCCAACCAGAAATGCAAGGCATCTTATTTGTGGCAGATGAGCTTCTCATCTTTTCAGTGTGGATCCCATCCTCCTTCTCCTACAGGTGGTAAAATTTACAGTGAGCAATTGCCTGCCTTAAGCCCAGTATGTGCATGAGTCAAGCACAGAGTCAAAAATAGGACACGAATCTCCTGACCCCTAACCTCTTCCTTCATCCACAGCACTGATTTTCTTTCTGCTCCATGGTGGCGATAGTGGGCATGGCCAGATGCCAAGAATTTGTTCCTTCTGTCATCAAGAAATAAATTTCACGGGTAAGAGAGCTCAGCTAGTCTCTGATTGCAAAGCATTTTGAAAATGGAAAACCAAATACAGTGTAAGTGCTAGGTGCTGCTATTATTCAGAAGGTAAGAGACTGAGTGCAGAGCTATCACTATGATTATTTGTACCCGGGATACAGAAGAATTTGGGAAAGAAAGAAGGAGAGGCCATAGGTAATATGGTCAAGCCACATGAAAAAGTCTCACTAAGAAAATTTAATATATTTTGTGAGGCATGAGACCTTGAAATAATAACTGGAAGTTTTGATTATATTAGCAGTTTAGTAGCTTTCTGATTCTTAAATATTTGCAGGGAGTAACAGCAATGATGAACATACAGAAATTGCATTTTTTCCCAGTTCACCGTACAAATAAGAAACACACTTCTGAGCAGAGAAATGCAGTGATCCTTAAAATAGAAACTTTGGCGAAGGAACTGGCAAATAATGTAATGACTCATAGTACTTAGAGTAAGACGTTTAAACAAACTCCTCCAAAATTCTCCCAATGAGCACAGAACCTCTCTTATTTAAGTAAAATTGATACTACTGTGGCATAATCATAAATAAAGTTTCAGACAGCCAGCTTTATCCCCTTAGCAAAGAGCTCCCAGGAATGACTGTAAAGTGAAGCAAGTCAAAAGTGACATGTCACTTTCATCTTAATCTCTTCACTTGTTTACATTACTTCCCTTTCAGGCATGACCTCCCTCTCTTATTCCATCCACCTAACTTTGCCCCAGTTTTGAAAGCCCAACAAAATCCCCAAATCCTCATTGAAGTCTTCACTGATCAATTCAGCTCACATTCATGGCTCCCTTTGATTAACTGGTAATAGCCAGTGCCCTATATTAAAACCTTTCTAGCTGGCTTTTTAAAAAATAATTTTTAAGCATATAGAAAAGGAAAATGAATAGTTCAGTAACTACCGATACATTCATCATCCAAATGCAACAATTGCCATATTTTCTTTGTTACTTTCGGCCAAACTTTGTCAAAATAGTTCATAGACATAATGATACTTTATCCCTAAGTACATCAGTATATATCTCCTAAAAATAAAGATATTCCTTTACATGGCCACAGCCCCATTTTCATGCCTATAAAAATAATCTAAAATCAAGTCTAAAAAAATCAAGTCTATATTAAAATTCATGCAATTTTCTCAAGTAATATAGCTGGTTTTGTTAAACCAGAGTTCATGGTTTATGCTTTGTATTAGGCATTTGGTTGTTATATGTCTTTAAGTTTTTTGCCCTTTTTTGTCAAGAAATGTTCATTTGTTTTCAGAAACCCTTTTGAAAACACCCAGCCAAGGATGTTTAATAATGACCCATGACCTGGATTCATCTGCTTAGTGCTGCATGCTATAATTCTATTTTTTTATTTTTATTTTACTTTTTTTTGCATGCTATAATTTTAAAAGTTCATCTACCCCCTTGAATTTCTGTAAAAAGAAAATAGATGAAAAAGATTGATTAGATTATTTTAAATATTTTTGGCAAGTATATTTCACAAGAGATGATGTCACTTATACATCACATCAGTAGTCACATAATTTTAGATTGTTTAGCTCTTAATGATTCTAATTTTGGCCATGTTTAAGGTGATAGCTGGAAGAACTGTTCTTTGCAAAGGCTCCATTTTCCGTTCTAATCAGCAGGTAATTAGCCAAAATATTTAATCTGTTTTTTATCCTGCTTTAAACTTCCAACCACATATAGCATTCTAGACATTGGGAACTCTATTTGACACTTTATTTTATTGGCTACAGAACCCATAACATTACAATGTTAAGCATTCAGCAAGCTTCTGATGAATATTTGTTAATTGAGGGATTTGCAACATATAAAATCAGACACATTCTAATTCTTAATACCTCTATATTCTACTGCAGTAAGGTACATTGTCCTAAGGAAATGTAGATCTTACTTCTGCTTCTAGTTATGATGAAATAGTTTATGGCAGACTGAAGGTGTTATTAAGAGAAATAAACAAAACAATAAAGTTGCCCTAATTTCATATATGATGAAGAATACCTATTCTTAGCAAGTGGCTTACTGAGATATCGATTATAAAACAAGCTTCAAGTATTTTTAAAAACTGAATGCATTTATAAGGTTCTTAGAGAAGAGTGGAGTTAAGTTGAGCATCAAAACAAACAAAATATTTAACAAGAGACACACAGCACACAAATACATCATTGGGAAATAAATCATGGTCCAAAAAACAGTAAAAATCACGAGAATTAGAAAATATTTACATCTGAATGTAATAAAGATAGTATCTGTCAGAGTTTATGGGATGTAACTACAACAGTGCTTAAAAAAAAGTCTTAAATGCATGTAAATCAGAAGGCTGAAACTCTACAATCAAAGCATTCATTTTAGGAAGTTTAGATTGAAAAAAAATAGCAAATTAAACCCAAAACAAGCTAAATGAAGGAAATAATAAACATGAGGGCAGAGATTAGTGATATTAAAAAATAAGCATTTAAGATACAAGATCAACAAAACTAAAACCATGTTCTGTATTTAGAAAAAAAGTAATCTTTATTTTTTAAAAAAATTAATAAAAAGTTAAAGCATTCTCTAACAGGACTCATCAAAAAATATCACTAATATAGTAATTAAACATATCATCTTAGATCTCACAAGTATTAAAAAGATAATAAGTTTATGAGCAATTTTTTGCCATTAATAAAATGGGTTAAATCCTGAAAAAAAAATCTAGCATAACTAACACAATAAGAAATAGAATCTATAACTTAAAATCATCCCCCAAAAGAAATCTATCTCTAGGACCAAAAAATGTTTTGTTTCTAGGACCAAAATTTAAAAAAAAAGCTTGTCTCATGCAAACTCTTCCAGAGTTCAGAACAAATAAAAGCAAACTTTATAGCCTTTTTATGTTTTGAATGAAATATATAAATACTTAATAAAGACATTCAAGGAAAGAAAACTATAGGAAAATCTGTCTAATTAGCATTGATGCAAAAAAATTAAATATTAACTTAATGCAAAATATATAAAAGAGATAATATAACACAATGAAGTGTGACTATTCTAGGAATATTAGGCTGATCTAATATTTAGATTCAATCTGGAATTTACCACAATAGTAGAATAAAGATGAAAAATTAAATAATCATCTCAGGGACACCTGCGTGGCTCAGCAATTGAGCCCCTGCCTTTGGCCCAGGGCGTGAGCCTGGAGTGCTGAGATCAAGTCCCACATTGGGATCCCTGCAGGGCGCCTGCATCTCTCTCTGCTTATATCTCTGCCTTTGTCTCTATGTCTCTCATGAATAAATATATAAAATCTTTAAAATAAATAAATAAATAATCATCTCAAAATAAGTAGAAAACACCTTTCATAAAAGTCATCAGTCTTTTACAACAAAACGCTTAGCAAACTAAAAAAAAGAGAATGTCCTTATTCTGAAAAAGTATCTACAAAATCTTTCAACAAACTTATATTTAATAGTGAAATATAAAAAGCTTTCATCCTGAGATTCAAATTAAGACAAGAACACACACACACACACACACACACACACACACACACACAAAGGCAAGAATACCACTATCATAACTTCTATACGACATTCTACTGGTGTTGCTAACCATTAAAATTAACAATTACAAATAAATATGACATATAAACTTTGGAAAAGGAGAGACATATATGCCATTATTTTTAGATAACAGGATTTTATAGTCTAGAAAATCCAAATGAATCTGGAAAAAAAGCCATTAGAATCCATAAAAAATGTACTAAGATCTGTGCATATGAAGTCAACATACGAAACCAACTGTATTTCCATTTGATACAACAAAAAATAGAGCATGACAGTTTTTGAAAAGATACAATTCTAAATAATATCTAAAATATTAAATGCCAAAGGAATCTCTCAAAAATATTCAATTTCCCTATATAACAATCTGTAATATATTACTGAAATAATAAAAAAAATGAAGAATATGCCATATTCATGGATTAGAAAGTCTCATACTATATATAAATATGCTGATTCTCCCCAATGATTTATATATTTATATATTCAATTGAAACACAATAAAAACAATAAGCACAATAAAAACACAAGTAGGGGGGCACCTGGGTGGCTTGGTCGGTTAAGTGTCTGCATTTGGCTCAGGTCATGACCACTGGTCCTGGGATGGAGCCCCGTGTCCAGCTCCCTACTGTCTGATCCTACCTCCCCCTCTGCCCCTCCCCTAGCTTGTGTTCACTCACTCTCTCTCCCTCATTCTCTCTCTCTCTCTCTCTCTCTCAAACAAACAAATAATTAAAAATCTTTTCAAAAAAATAAATAAAACGTAAGTGGGTTTTCTTCCTTGGGTTGGCATTTGAGGAGCTGTTTCTAACTGTATGTAGAAATGCAAAGTGCCAACAATAAGGCAAGATAATCTTGAAGAAGAAGAGCAAATATGGAGGACTTTTAAGACTTATTGAAGTTTTAATAATCATAGTGATGTTCAGATAGACTAATAAACCAGAAAAAAGTAATATTGAGTCACAAACAGACTCATACTTAGTCACTTAAATCATGACAAATATTTCACTATAGTGAAGTGGGGGAAAGGGTTTTATCTTCAATAAATGGTGCTAGGTCAAATATTAATCCCTTCCTCACACTATAATTTAAAATAGATTCAAGATTAATTTTAATCTAAATTTGAAAGAAAAAACAATAAAACTACTAGAATAAATGGAAGAAAACAGCTTAATAGCCTTGGAGAAAGGAAGAATTTCCCAAGATCCAAAAACCCTAACAATAAAGAAAACATAAATAGAGACGCATTAAGATGTTGTGTTCATTGAAAGACCATTGAGAGGAGGAAAAAAGCAAGCCACGGACTGAGAAAAGGTATTTATAGAAAAACATGCCTGACAAAAGACTCATGTTGAAAATATATTTTAAAAAAACACCTAAAAATTAGTTTAAAAGATGGAAAAAACATAGAAAAATAAAAACCTGAACTGGCACAACAATAGAACAATACGGATAATAGGAGAAATTCACTCACAATGAGATACCACTCTACGCCTATCAGAAAATCTAAAATTTGTGTTGCTGAAGATGTGAAGCAACAGGAACACTAATACAAATTGAATCTAAATTTAAAAAATAAATTTAAAAAGAAAAAGAATACTTACACACTGCTCCTCTTGTGGCCTTTAGAAAACTGCCAGTGTATCTATTAATAATAAATATATGTACATCCTGTGACTCAACAGTTTCACTTCTAGACATATATTCTCCTCAAAAACATATATATATGAACCTAATGAAGTTCCTAGGAGCACTGTTTGTAGAAGCCAAAATGTACAGGCTGAGCATCGGGTATATGCACACAATGTACAACGGTAAGCAAGTGTCGACTGTTGTTACATACAAAAACAAAAATAAATTCCAAAACTATCCAAAAAAAAGTCAGGCATACCATAATCTTGTATGGTGGTAGAGGTCAGACTACTGACTGCTTTTGGAGAAGATAGTGCTCTGGGAGTACATGGGTGGGGGGTGCTTCTATTGTGTAGGTAATTTTCTATTTCTTGATCTGGTGATGGATACACAGTTGTGTTTCCCTTATAAAAATTCAGAGAGCTGTACAGGTAGTATCTGTGCACATTTCTACAAGTCTATTCTGTTACAAAGTTGAACCATAAAATACATCACTCTCGCCAGCACCCTTAAGTCCCTGACTCCTAGTCCTTTGATTTGCTGTCATAGCTTATCTGCCAATGACCAATAAATAAAGCCACTGGTCTGATATATGTACTTGTTCCAGTTCTCTGAGTATTTCTGGAGAAACTACAATCTTTGCTCTCTAAGCCATGTTGGTTTCTGGGCTGTCAAGGATGCTCACAAAATCCTGTCCTCTCTCCAACCCTACTCCCCTTTTCTTTAAATTTCAAATTATCACTATCCTAACAAAACTACTGCTCTGTGTCTGTCTTTTCCCTAACCAACTGACATGGCTTCCTCTGCTTTCATGAAACAGAAACACCATAAAGACCTCCCTATCCCATATCCCAAACCGGAAAATTAAGGACAGAAATCTCATCTGTGATAGCAGGAGACACCAGACTATGGACAGCAAACTACCAGTGCACACCTCAGATCCCTCAATTTATCAGGTATGTATGAGTCTTTCTTTGATAGTATATGAGCAGCAAGACTCAGCAAGGATTCCAAGATAATTTCAAGGACTTGGACAAATAATCAGAAATAAACTACCTCTCCCTTTTTCCCCTGCTTTTCCACTCCCCTCCCAAAACTCTACTTTTATGCCAATTTTCCTTCCTAAAAAAGTCTTTTCTCCTTTGCAAGACAAATACTTCTACCGCTGCTTTAGATTCACTATCCCCCGAGTGATCCAGGATTATCCTCTACTAATGAATCCCTCTTTGCCTTTAATCTCAATCTATACTTGTACTCTTCAAACTCAAGCATGTTTAGTCCAGTTTCTATCAAAAGGAAAAACTCTTTCTGTCAATAAAACTTTAGCTTTTATCGCATGTCTGAGTTCTAAATCTTTTCATCTGATGCCTACTGGATATGCTCAACCTGCATGTTATACAGCACCTCAAACAGATCCATTAAGAATCTCTACAAAATCTCTATTTATCCAGTCCATAGAGCAATGTTCTTCTCATTTTTCTGTGTAAACTAGAGATTGGAAGTCATTCTTGACTTTCTACCTGCAGTCAAAGTCATCAAGTCATGTCAATTCTACCGCTTAAAATCTCCCTCAAAGGCACCTGGTCATGTTCATCTGCTACTGTTTTAATTCAGATCCCATTACCTTTAAAAATGATTAGATTGAATTAAAAACAAATCTAGCTATGCTCTGATTACAAAATACAAGAGGCTTACAAAGTTTGAAAGCAAAAACACAAGGACAAATATGTAATGGATAGATAGATACAAAGAAATCAGAGATACTGTACTATATTCCTAATATGGTATATTTAATTGATACTGCTGAAACTAGAATTATCTTCCCGTAGGATATTTAGAAAAAATGGATAAAATGTTATTAGATCACAATTTAAAAATGCTCTGTTGGGATCCCTGGGTGGCTCAGCCGTTTAGCGCCTGCCTTTGGCCCAGGGTGTGATCCTGGAGTCCTGGGATCGATTCCCGCATCGGGCTCCCTGCCTTGAGCCTGCTTCTCCTCCCTCTGCCTGTGCCTCTGCCTCTCTCTCTGTGTCTCTCATGAATGAATAAATAAAATCTTTTTAAAAAAATGCTCTGTTATTTAAAAAAGCTTTTAATTATATATGTCCCTTTTATACATATAATAAAAAACAGAAGCAAAATAAATTTAAAAGAATCTCAACAAAAAATTCTCATGTACATAAAACTTTAGTCAGTGACAATTAAAATTCTTTATTAGAGAATACTTAAAAATAATTATAAGAAGGACATGATAGATCAAAACAGAAGACAATGCAGAAGTAATCAAAAGGAAATCAGCGCCCCAACTATTTTCAATGCTGAATGAGAAGAAAAAAAAAGAAAGCTAGTAAACTGGGCATTCTACCCTAAAGTAACATAACATAACCCTGAAACAAACCAAAGGAAAGCAGGAATGAATACAAATAAAAGCAGGAATTTTTTAAAAGGCAGCACATCAGAAAACTTAATGAAAATAGACTAGCAAAAGTAGTGATGCCTTTCCTAAGTACCATAAATAACTACTTACATTATAATGATAAGAAACTCCATTTCTTATCTATAACATCTAAATTATTAGGAGTTAACTTCACAAGAAATATAGAATACTCATTTTACAAACAAAAGCTTGACTTGAGGGACACACAAAGAGAAGATATGAATCAAAGCCGTGGCATATTACATTCTCGAAAGAAAAGTTCAACATTGTAATAACGTCAGTTATCTCTGTGCTCATTTTCTATTGCTGCTGTGAGAGATTACCCCAAATTTTGTGGCTGAAAGTAATATAAACGTATTCTCTTACAGTTATGAAGGTTAGAAGACCAAAATGGGTCTTACTAGGTTAAAATCAAGGTGTAGGTAGGCTCCTTTCCTTCTGGAGGCTCAAGAGGAGAATCCGTTTCCTTGCTTTTACCAGCTTCTAGAATCTACTTGCTTTCCTTGGTACATTTCCTTCATCTTCAACCCCAGCACTGTAGCGTCTCCAACTCTCTCTCCTCTCTGTCCTCTGCTTCGGTCATCTCACTCTCCCTCTCTCTCTCCTGCCATACCGTTTTGCTTACAAGGACCCCTTGCTATTGCATTGGGCCCACTCAGATAATCCAGGAAAGTTATCTCAAGACATTTAATCTGATCACACCTGCAAAATCCCTTTCACCATGGATGGTAAGAAATTCGTAGGTTCTAGGGATTAGAATAAGGACATCTCTGAGTGGTCGCTAATCTACACAATATCCAAATTGAGTTAGTCATTCAATACAACTCAATTGTTTTTTAACTTGGGGGAATGATTCTAAAGTGTAACTGGAAACTCAAACTGGGAAACTGAAAAATTGCTAAGGTTAATAAAGGGAAAGGACTTTCACTGCCAGATATGAAAACATATGGCACCACATTAATCAAGGAGATGTGATAGTATAAGAATAGATATGTCTTGAAAAATAATTTTCAAAAATATATACCTATATGTAATTAGTATTACAGCACATGATAGGAAGTGGCATTTAAGATCTGAAGGGAAAGGTCTGATTACTTAGTAAATTATGCTAGAAGTTAATTATTTGGAAAGAAAAATGTTGGGATTTATGTTAGATCTGCACTCTTCCCCACACACCAAAATAAATTTATGATGGATAATAGCATTAAACAACAGCAACAGCCAAATTAAACTATTAGGCTTGAAAGTAAAAAATGGGTGAATAGTTATTATCTCTTAATGAACTGAGTAAAAAAAGAATGAAGTATCAAAGAGGAAGAAATGAAGGAAAAAATTGATGGCTTTGACTATATTAACACATAGACATACAAACATGCGAACATCAAAAATACCATCAACAGAAGTAAAAGGACCATGAAAATCAGGGGAAAGTGTATTTCCAATCATATGACAAGCAAGTCACATAAAGAAAAATAAAAATCCCAATTAGGAAAATAGGCAAAGAAATTGCTACGACTTTGTTAAATTAACATTTGTTAAGAGGACCACAGGGTGCTGATGGTGAATCAGGGTTCAACAACAGACCACAAAAAAAAAAAAAAAATGAAATGGAGAAGCTTATGATTCATGAGTCCTGAAGGAAACCCTAAGGGGCCACAGGAGGAGGTCAAGGCAGGGCCTTGCCTTCTTCAGGGTCTGTGAGTGGAGAGAGTGAAGTTTGATAAGCCTCTCAGGGATTTTATCTAAGAGGTGGCCAAGGGGAAAGCCCTGGGAGACAGAGATGGCCATGATCACAGGGAAGTCCTATCAGGAGCTTACATTGGCTTGTGACTCTGGGGGCTGCTCTCCAGGGCAGGCGCTACAGGAGAGGCTAGTGTCCCCCTAAGGTCGCTGTGGGCCACTTGGCCAAAATAAAATGGATGTCAAAGCAGCAATACCATCAAGTAGCTTAGCTAAACCCTCGACAGAGATATTCACTGCCAAAGGGAAAATGCAAAAGTCCAATAAATACGTTTTGGAAATATTCAAACTGCTGCTTAAACAAATGCAAAATAAAATACCCACACAACACAATAGTCCTCTCCCAAATGAGCAAAACTTTTTTTTTTTTTTCTTATGTTATTATCCATTGCTGCCGCAAGGGTGGAGAAATAAATACTTAATACCATGCTAGTATAGACACAAATTGGTATAAGATTTCTGGAAGCTATTTAGTAACTTTTCGAAGGTGCTTTTAAAAAGAAGAGAAAGTCAGAGAGTGTGTTAACTCTGACACGTACAGAAATATTTTTAAAGATAATTGCAGAAAAGAGATAATGAAACAACCAAAATCTCTGTCAATAATGGGTTGGCTAAATAAATTATGCTCACAGGAGTAAACAAGTAGTAATTAAAAATCATGTTTTATAAGAATATTTAAAGATGGAAAATATTCATAACATATTAAGTGGAAAAGCATGTTATGAAACTTCCCAAATAGTTTTTAAAGTATGCAAATTTAAGAGAAGGCTAAACAAGAAAATACTAACAGGGCTTTTTTTTTTTTTTCTAAATATTGAGAATTCAAATTTTAATTTTTGTTTTGTTTTGTTTTTCTCTTTGCGATTTTCTCTATTTTCATTGTTAGGTTATACAACGGCTATTAATTGTTTTTGTGATCATAGCAAAAACAGTAGATGATGTTGTTTCTAAAGGCATCTTAATAATAGACCAGAAAAGAATACAGGACAATTGGATTGTCCCCTAGACAAGTCTTAAATTTTTTAAATGATCTTTTTGGTTTTTTCCTCCATCTGAAGTGATTCTACCTTAATTTTTAGAACATTTAGATCACACTAGACTTATAATATATTCTTATACAGCTCAACCTGGTGTTGTCAGCATGCAGTTTTATGCTTCCTACCAATGAAATTATTTTTCAATACATCTCAGGCATGATTTGAGGTAAACCTCCCCAGCTAGAATGAGAGCTTCAATGGTTAGAGACCTCCTCCTAGTTCATATCCCTTAGATGCTGTTCCTGGGCACTGGAACAATGCTATAACCATATTTGTTGTGGATAGTGATACAGGCTCAGCTCTGCTCCAAAAAGAAATCCTTCAAATTAACAGTAGATGAGGAGGAAAAGTCAGAAAGAAGATAGGATACCACTTGAGCTCACAATGTTTAAATTTGTACTTTACCTTAGTTTAGCTTCTGATACTGTGTCAGACCTAATTCCTCTGTGGGCCATGCCCTCATGATGGCTTCCCATGATTGCTCTGATTCTCCACAACATTTTCTTTCTCTATGTTTGCAAATTCACAATGATTTATTTTTCACCCATTTTCTTTCTCTATGTTTGTAAATTGACAATGATTTACTTTTCACCCATTTTCCCTTTTGAAATTATTTCTATGGCCATTACACATAGTTACCTAAACATAACTTGCCTAGTATATTTCAGTTTTAAGTTTTAAAGTTAAAATGAAGAATCTACTTTGTTTGCTTTTTCTTCATATTGCTCAGTTTACAGACACCTAATATTGAAATTTTACAGAAGATAATCTCCTGCTCATGTGTGGTTCATCTATACCAGGAAAGGGATTAATCACACTGTGGCTTCCATAAGAATGATATTCTCACAATTATCACAAGTAGTCAGAAAGTACTGTGATTGGTGGCAGACACAGAGGGGGATGTTATTTACATTTGATATAGAAGGGCAGAAATAATAAAATAATGATATATAAACAAAATGCTTACCTTGCATCAAGAAATGAGTTGTCTAAGGAACAAAACGGGTATCTTAGGAAAATAAACATTCTCTCATGTGGCACTTGATTGGAAGAAGCCATAATTTTCATTCATAACATCAGCTCCCCCATTTTTGACTCATATCATCTCCTAAAATAGTTGAAAACATTTTTCTTTCATTGGCCTCCTAATTTCAGAGCTAAATTCTCAAAGCTTTAGAAAAAGAGGACTTTGCTTAAGAAACCTGACTGGGTGAACAGTTTCACACATAGTAGCATTTACTTCAATATAAGATATTAAACAATTTAATAGGTCAGACATATTTTTTAAGCTAGAATTTTTCCTTTCTACATTTCTTTTCTTTATCATTTCCTTATCTGTTTCTAAATAGAACTTTAGGTTGGGTCCTGTAACCTAGAGTCTTATACAAAAAGCTATAATTTGTACATGTAACAAAAAACTTTGAGGTCATGGATAAGTTGGAACATATGCTAGTTATTTAGAAAGCTTTCAGATTTTTCTCCTTATATATTTATTTGTTCCTTAAATTCCCTTAATGTAGATATAAATGGTCTGGTCAATGCAGTCAGGTCTATTGACCAATTTCATAGCCAGTCAATTTAATCTGAATAGTGGGTTTGTGTGAATAGACAGGATGTAGTCAAATGCAAATTTGGATGTCACCCATCTAATTTGATCAAGGAACAGAGTAAACAATTACCATTAGTGTAGAGTTTGGGATCTGATTTACATAGCCAGGCCTTCTATACTGGTTAGAGTAAGATAATTGCTGAGCCCTAAATACTGTTTGGTGCGCTGATCTGTTGTATAGACACAAGGGAGTTCACTGGGCTTATTCATTCTTCTTCTCTACACTTCTAGAACATTATACTCTAAATTGCATCCAACCTTTTGCACATTTGTTCTGAGTTCTTTACATTGTAACTACAATGTAGCACATTTGATGTCAGATCTGTACATTCTAATTACCCAGAACCAAAAACAGACAGGCCTTGTGCTCTTGTGAACCAAATACAACCAAATGTTTCCATTTGTGAGCCCAGATTACTGGGGAATTTCAAATATTTCTGTATTTCTCAATGACGAAAGGGGCAAGCTTTCAGAGTTAAGGCAAGAAATGGTCTTTTTTAAATTTATAAAGTTTGTGATAAAGAAAAAAAAAAACTTCTTTCTTTGTAGGTTCATGCTCACAATCTGGTTTTAAGAATTTCTTACAATGTTTTCAGTGAAATGTAGCTTGGTTTTGTTCCCTGGAACTTGAGAGGTGAAATGGACTAGCAATAAAAATTAAACTGACTAGTCCAATTTCATTGCCTAACCTAAATGAAATTTGGGGATGTAGAGAAAAGTGCTAAAAATATACATTTGTATTTTAAAAGTCCATTTTAATCTTCTAAATCCTTATTGAAAACAAGGCAATAAAATTTACATGACATAAATATATATGTGGTCAGGTATTTAGGAATAAAAACAAGCCTGGCACTGATTTATGGAATTCTTTGTGCTTTGACGTGACTAAGGGTGAAAAGGTTTCTTTTGCTAAAAATAATGACACCCATACCTAAGAAAGCATCTGGACGCCATTCTTGGAACTATAAGACTTTGCTAAAAATCAGGCCTGTGACCCTGGTAACCAATCAGTCAGTCCATAATAGCATTCATTTTTTTCACAGATTTTTTTTTTTTTTAAGTGTGGAGTACCCTTCTTAGCTATAATTTTGCTTTTGAATGCTGAGTTTTGGAATATGAAGGAACTTCATTGCATTTCATATGCAATGTTTTCTATAATAGAATTAGATACTTTTTTGCATAATTTTACTTCTTTATAAAGGTGGATTTTTCCTATTAAACCAGTAACTTAATGTTACTTAATGTTACATGTTACTTAGTGTGTGTGTGTGTGTGTGTGCGTGTGTGTGTGTGTGTGTCAGTGTTTGTGTGTAAAAACGTTTAGTCACTGGCAAAAGAGTTAACTTTTCTAGAACTAAGTTTCTGATCTGAAAATATTCCATTATGATAGCCAAAGTTCTTCTCTCCTAGGTGAATATGTGGTGGGAATGGTTGTTGGTGATGCAGAGAAAAGAAATAGTAGATGTACGGTGTATTTTCACATACTTATTTTATAATATTTATGATGTATATAAAAGTTAAGAAGAGTAATACTTAATTTCATGTTCAAGGCATAAAGTAAACTAGAAAAATAAAGAACATCAGGCAGCAGACTTCAAATGCTACAAAGTATCCCCTGCCTTTTTTTTCTAGTGAGATTTTGTTCAGGAGAGTATGGGATCTTGAATTTTTTTCTGAAAATATGTAAGTGAATTGTTGTCTTCACCATATTTTGAGGCTGTAAGTTTATTTTCAAATTAAGGAAGTAAATGGTGAATGTGTATAACGTAACAAAAAAGAAGTTGTTCTACAAAGCCCATACAACATTCACAATGGAAGGCCTAGATAGTTTTCCTAATTTATAGAGATCACAGAGGAAATAGGCAATTTTGCTTTTTTTTTTTTTGAAATGTGAATTTAAAATAAATAAATTAGGGTCTTTGGCATTTTTAGCAGATTTTTCTGGAGAAAAAGATAAATTATTGGTGATGGACTCTGAACTCTTGTTAATTTTTGATTTTACAAATTCAAATTATGTTTTTAGCATATATATTAAGAAACATGAATATAACAAACTATTTAAATATGATATCTCATGGTTGTCTAAATGACAAATTTCATCATTAAAGCTTGATGTTAGAATTCATAAATAGGATTTTATTTACATATTTCCATAATACATTCCTATACCTTTGAGCAAAGAATAGTTCTCTTGGACATAAAGATACTACCTTTTCCTTGGTAAAAAGTGCCTCTTCCTAAAGGATATTTGCCAACCAAGAGAGGAGGAACAAGATGTTTGTATGGCAAAATAAAACAAATCAACAGCACTCTTAAGTGATTATCTTACCCATTCATGTATCTATTATTTTTGCATTATCAGCTACATATATGGGCTTGTTTTTAGAAATCCAGTGTCTGACATGTTGTAGACCCTCAATGAGTTCATTTAATAAATAGTTGAGCGCTTACTATAGTCTAGGCTCTGGTCCAGGTGCTGAGGATATAGCAGTGAATACAACAGAAAATGTATACTTATTATAGTGAGTTGAATTGTACCCCCCAGAAGATAAGCTCACTCTGAACCTGAGAATGTAGCCTTATTTGGGATAGAGTCTTTGGAGATTAAGAATCTCCAGACAAGATTAGGGTAAACTCTAAATCCAGTAGTTTATAAAACAGAAAAGGAGAAGACACAGAGACACAAATAGAAGAAGACCATGTGAATACAAAAGCAAAGATTGGGGACACCTGGGTGGCTCAGTGGTTGAGCATCTGCTTTTGGCTCAGGGCATGATCCCAGAGTCCCAGGATCGAGTCCCACATCGGGCTCCCTGCAGAGAGCCTGCTTCTCCCTCTGCCTCTGTCTCTGTCTCACTTTCTCTGTGTCTCTTATGAATAAATAAATAAAATCTTTAAAAAAAAAAAAAAAAGCAAAGATTGGTGGTATGAAGCCCCAAGCCAAGGAATGCCAAGGATTGCTAGCAGCCACCAGATGTTATAAGAAAGGCATGGAGCCTATTATCCCTTAAAGACTTCAGTAGGAACCACCTCTACTAATATCTTGAGTTTGGACTTCTGGCTTCCAAAATTGTGAGAGAATAAATTGTGTTGTTCAGCCACCCACCTTATGGTGATTTGTTATAGCAGCCCCAAGAAACAAACCCACTTGCCTTTGTAGAGGTTAAATTCTAATGTTAGGACATATACAATAACAAAAGAAAGAAAGAAAATGTGTTCAATGGTAATAAAAAGAACAGCAAAGAGAGATACGAGAGTGCAAGGGAAGGAATTAAAGAGGTTAGGGTTCATGTAGGAAAGAAGATAAAATTTCTGGAAGATACTTTTTAAAAATATATTTATTTATTTATTTATTTACTTATTTATTTATTTTAGAGAGAGAGAATGCGAGCAGAGAAGAAGGATACAGGGAGAGAGAATCTTGAGCAGACTTCCCACCGAATGCAGAGTTCTACACAGGGCTCCATATCATGACCCTGAGATCATGACCTGAGCTGAAACCAAGAACTGGAAACTTAACTGAGTGAGCCACCCAGGTGTCCCTGGAATATACTTTTGCCTCTGTGGACCTATAGCTGTGTAGCACGTGTGTACGTGTGTGTGTGTGTAAGGTGACTGTGTATGTGTATATGTGTATTATAGAAAGTAGGGTATTATAGAAAGTAGGGTGAGATAAAAATGTACGCCTCGTTATATCCCATCAAACAAATGTCCATGAACTTCAATTTTGTTCTCTTGTTTTTCCCTGTAATGATATCTCTTACCAGTTTACCAAAAGTGGAGGCACCATTTAGAAATAAAGGGAATTCTGGGCAGCCCTGGTGGCTCAGCAGTTTGGTGCCACCTTCGGCCCAAGGCGTGGTCCTGGAGTCCTGGGATCAAGTCCCGCATCAGGCTCCCTGCATGGAGCCTGCTTCTCCCTCTGCCTGTGTCTCTGCCTCTCTCTTTCTCTCTCTCTGCATCTCTGATGAATAAATAAATAAAACCTTTAAAAGAAAGAAAGAAAGAAAGAAAGAAAGAAAGAAAGAAAGAAAGAAAGAAAGAAAAAAGAAAGAAAGAAAGAAAGAAAGAAAGAAAGAAAGAAAGAAAGAAAAAAGAAAGAAAGAAAGAAAGAAAGAAAGAAAGAAAGAAAGAAAGAAAGAAGAAAGAAAGAAAGAAGAAAGGAAAGAAAGAAAGAAAGAAAGAAAGAAAGAAAGAAAGAAAGAAAGAAAGAAAGAAAGAAAGAAGAAAGGGAATTCTTTGCAGTAGGTGGAGCATACCATGAAAAAACAAAGGGCAAATGTTTCACAAAAGAGACTGGCTAAAGGGGCACATGGTGACCCAGTCGGTTAAGCAGTCTGGCTCCATACTGGGCATGGAGCCTGCTTAAGATTCTCTCTGCCCCTTTACCTCCGCCCTCCCCCCATCTATGCACACGCTCTTTCTGTCTCTCTAAAACAAATGAATAAAATGTTTAAAAAATAATATTGGCTAGAGTCACACAATACACCATGAACATGAATAGCATAAATGAAGAAATTGTGATAAACTGGTTACTAAAGTAGAACTTGTAGTAAACATAGAGAATAAGCATACATTTCCACTTTTTTCATCTCATTATAAATGACTAAAAAACTATGTATATATTATATTATATATTATGTATTATATTATATATTATATATTAACAACTTTCAGACAGAAGACAACAGGCAGAATAGGATTGGAATTCCTAAAAGAAGGGAAATAAAAAAGGTAAGCTCTGTGATTGTCCCAGCTTCCTACCTGGAGCCAGATTTCAGGCCACAGCACAAGAAACTCAAGTAAAGCCTGGAGTTGGGACAGTGAGTTGAGAAGGCAGTGATCTGAGCTTAGGGAAGTCAAAGAGATAAGATTTTACAGAGAAGAGTGGTAGAGTGATGGAAATAAAAGAGAGCTTGGGGGATCTGCAGAAGGTCCTTAAAGCTTTAGCTGATGTGCCCATTAGTGAGGAAAAGACTTCCCTGAGTCTGGGAAAAGGACCACTGAAAAATAATGACAAAACAATAGGTTGAACAAGTCCCAAAATTCAAGCATAGGCAGGAAAAATTTATTCCAACCAACCAGAGTGGAAAGACCTCAAAATACAAAAGATCAAGGGTAGAGTTCTTTGAAAGATGACACAAAACATTAGATGTGAATTGACTCCATAGAAAAAACTGCTCTGGACTTGCTGTAACAAAACTTAAGAGTGAGACCTCAAAGGAATCATACTCATCCAAGAGTACCTGTGCCAGGTAAAAGTCTAACACTCTTTAAAAGATCACAACAAAATCCAGCACTCAACAATGCAAAATCCATCATTTCTAGCATAGAAATAAAAAATACCAAGTATACAAAGAAACAAGAAAATATGACTAGGAGAACAAGTAAGAAATCACATTGCTTCTCTGCACTAAAAACCTAAATTTAACCTTTGGTATCAGAGTATAAAGCAAACTGCTTGGGAGAAAGCACAACATAATCATTGACTTGAGTGCAAACATTCATTAACTAAAGCATGGAGTGTTATCTTCGGTTATATAAGTTGTATTTGAGCTGTCTCTGAGGATGATCACATTTTGTTGGCATAAGATACGATAAGGAGCAGAACTTGTATCTCTTCTCTAAGGAATTAGCCTTTATTTGTATTATCCATCACTGGGGAGCTGGGTCCCAAAAAAATAAAAGGACTTGGAAGTCTGCCTTCAAATTAGGCTGGGATTCAGAGTCATCTTTCTGAAACCAATGGCAGTTAGCCATGGACACAGAGGGGGGCTGGTATGCCCCAGGGCACTCTTAGTAAAGTGGAAACCCCCTCAACGGGTCAAAGGCTAACGTTAGAATCAGTCCTATAATGACAAAGTAATAGCTAATTGCTTTCAGTGTTTTCTATGCATCAGATGCAGTAATGCATTATTATATTTAATTCTCTTTTTAAGGTAAGCGTTCTTTTTATTCCCATTTGTATTAGTTTTCTATAACTGCAATAACAATTTACTACAAACCAAGCCACTTCAAACAGACAAAGTTATGGCTGTCACAGTTCTGTAGGTTAAATTCTGTAGGACAGAACCCGTTTCCTTCCTTGTGTATGTTGTTGGCAGAAATGAATTCCTTGCAGTTGTAGGACTGACTTCCTCAGCTCTCAGCGAGGGTAGTTCCCAGCTTCCAAGGACCACACATTCCGTGGCTCATGGAAGCCATTTTCTTCATATGCAAAGCTAGCAGTGGTGGTTATTTTCACTTCAAATCTCTTCTGCCTTTTGTTCTTCGCATCTGTCTCACTGACTTCTGTCTTCTTCTGCCACTTTGCAGAGCCCATGACATTACACTGGCTCCTTCCATATAATTCAAGATAATTTCTCTATTTGAAGGTCCATAACCTCATTTCTATCTGCAAAGTTCCTTTTGTTCCTCATGTAAGAAAATAGAGGAGGGCAGGTACATCTATTGAAGAGAAGCAGCATTATTCTGCCTACTATAGTCCACTCTCTGGCTCCCAAAAATTCATATTGGCTCCACATGCAAAATACCCAGTGTAGACTGTGTGATAATTATCTTTATATACCAAGCACCTGGAGCATTCTTGACATTCAAGAAATTTGTCAATAAGTGAATGATATTTTTTAATCCTTGCTTTCTGCACTGCCTTCCATGAAGCAATCTTCTTTTGCCTTCTTAGTAGCATTGGAAAGATTAACACACTGGTGTATTTATATATATATATATATATATATATATATATATATATATATATATATATGTGTGTGTGATTTGGTCAGATTGCTTCTTTTCACTTTCTGTACCTAGGCACAGAGGAGCAATAGAAGGTCAGAAAGAAAGGGTACTACAATAGAAACATGAAGGACAACTATCCTTGCTGAATTTTCCTGGAGCCACCTAGAAATAAAACCAAAGTGGTTTTTAAATAGATATAGTTTCAATCTTAGAAACTATACTGATTTAATATAAACCTTACTCCATCTCCAGGAATATAGAAGGTGAACACAAAATTTTTCTCCCCCCCCTCATGATCTTTTTATATTCTCAGCTACCCAATCTGAAACTGAGTCTTGCTGATTTTACTACAAGGAGTCTGCTGAATCTGTCCTCTTTCTGTTTTGTCATTCTGCTAGTGAAAGTAACCTCACCTGGATTAGTGAAACAACCTCATCATTTGTAGGTTTACCTCAAATAGAAGCTTTGCTTCTGTTTCGATCTCCATACTATGACCCAAACTTTTTTCCTAAATTATTGATCCAATTATATCATTCTTGTGCTGAAAATATTCCAATACTTTCAATTCACTTATCATATAATTCAAGGCCCTTCAAACTTGATTTTCTCAGCTCAGAGTTCAGGCTTTAGGCACCAGTAGACCTGGTCCAAAATCCCTGCCCCACCACCTATTGGCTAGGTGGTATCAGTCAAGGCACTTAACATCTCTAAGTGTAACTTCTTGATTTATATACATGATATAGTACAGGGTTTTACTGAGATTTCAAGATGCATGTCAAGCTTCTGGTGCCTAGAAAAGGCTTAATAAATTGTAGTATTATCCTGTAACCTTTATGGTTTCATTCCTCTACGCTGCTCCTATACGCTCCAGCCTGGTTGAACTGAACTGGCACTTGAGACACTCAGCAAGATCCACTTATACATCCACTTATATATAGATCTTCTTATACATCCTAAGCTTTTGTTCACGCAACTTCTTTTATTCTAAAGCCTCTCTACCAACATCTTTTTTTCTCTACTCATATTATAAGCATGGCAAAATTCTGTTCATCCTAAGACATAAAAGTTTGCCATGTCTTTGAAGACAGCTTGATCCCTCTTGGTCCCTGGGACCCATCACCACCACCTCCATACTTCTGCTGCAATTCTTCAAACCACTGGCATTTGTCACCTGTGTCAAAACTTACTGTGTGAGTGAATTTCTTCTCACCAGTTGGTGGGTTTCTTGAGGCAAGTCTAGTGTCTTACTCATAAAATTTCATGATTCCCAAGTGCAACACTGGATTTGTGGTTGGTGCTTAGCAAATATTTGTGGAATTGATGGATATAACAGTACCTAAAAAACAGAGTGTTGATACCACTGTGTGATGCTTCTCTCCTGGCCAAATTTGAATCTCATGATAATTCATGGTACTTATTATTCCTATTATTATAAATATCTTGGATTCTCTTTCTTAAAGTGCAATTAGCTAAATATTCGCCAATTATGACTTTCCTAGAGCTTTCTGAACAGGTGAGTCCAATACTTTATTCATATTTGCTTTCTCAAACCAAATGCCCACATCAAAAATGTATATATGTAAGTGACTATGAATAGTAGCAATTCTTATGAACAATTTTATGATAAAAGGAAGTTGGATGGCAAAAGGATTTTGGTCAGAAAACACATTTTACAAGTAAGCTTCTAAGGGGTTATTTTAAACAACACTGAAGGGAAAAAATTATTTCAAACAGATGAAAAAATACCTCTCCACTGTCCCTCTAATGGATGTACTTTAAAGAAAGCCAAGGGGAATTTTAAACTCTACATACATTTTATGAACATTCAAATGAATATCTATGACTAATCTCAAGTGTATTTGAATAAAAAATAGAACAATTTTGATGTTCCAAGTTGAATTATTAAGTAAAAATATTCAGTTATCAGATAGTTAATTAAGTGGAACTGACTGTATTCATTAAAATATTTGTTCCAAACAAATGTATTTAACATTCAGATATTATGCAGAATAGGTGACAATTACATATCTCCATGGAGATCAATAATGGGATTCAGATCATTGTGTAAAGAGTCTGCAAGTTTAATGCAGAGAGAATGTCATTATTATTTCTCTCTTAATGATGGTCATTATGCGCAAACACTGATTGAATTCCATTTGTTACCTGCATTTGAGCTGAGAGGAATAATTACAATTTAAGTGTCTCCATTAAAATTCATAAAAGAATATGAATGCAAAAATTATACTTGAAACTGACAAAATATACTTTGAGGATATAAATTGTGTTTTCTGATAGGCCTCTTAAAAGTATTAAAAATAGCTTCATTTTAATAAGATGACATATAAAGATCATGTGTTATCCTCACCTTTATGTTAATTTTCATGCTGCAATACATGACTAATAATAAAAAGTAAAGAAATTAACTTTTAAAAAGTAAAATCAATTAAACAATGTGCCAGATATCACCCATACTTTTTGAGGACTGAGTCATACTTATCCTTTCTTAAAAGTGTTTTTAATTGCTGTATGATATTAAAATTGTGTTCTATCATTCCATATGTTGGGGTATCTTTCTACTACCCACCACACTTAGTAGCTAATAGATCAAAGATTTGGACTGATGTAAATTAAGTGTGCTGTGTTCTCTTTCATTTGGGGGCATATATTTATTTTGACTTGTTGTACACTGTTCAACATCTAAATTTCAGGGGCTAATAATTACCACCTCATGGGCCACACCAACCCAGAGTTTTCAGTTGATAAACCTGCATTTTCCCTAGAGTGAAGTGCAACATACTAAGATGTCATGTAGAGTACCATTGAGCCTTAAAAGTTTTGCCTTTCAGTGGCCTGAGTTCCCTGAGTCTGATGAAAGAAGTTTGAGTATTTTATGCTACAGAAGCCACAGGAGAAACGATGGCAATGGAATTGTGAGGCATTTTTGCTGCTCAAGTTTTAAGTACCATCTGAAGGGAGAAAAATGATGCTTTCTTCTTTCTTTTCTTTTCTTTTCTTTTCTTTTTCTTTTTTTTTTTTTTAATTCATAAGAGACACCTAGAGAGAGGCAAAGACATAGGCAAAGGGAGAATCAGGCTTCTTGTGGGGAGCCCGACGTGGGACTCCATCCCAGAACCCCAGCATCATGACCTGAGCCAAAGGCAGACACTCAACCACTGAATCACCCAGGTGCTCAAAATCATGCTTTCTTTCCATACCAGACATTCTTCTCTAAATCTGTGTCTAACCTCAAATTGCAGTGTCTTGAATTTAAAGGTGTTTCTATTACAAAATCACATGATGTTTTTTTGATGCCAGTAAGCAAGAACAAAGAAGTCATAGCATTTTCATGTGAGGAAGGTCTTCCTATCTCATTGTATCCACTTTCATTACTTTACCAATGAGAAAACCAAGGTCCAGAGATGCATATGATGAAATGTTTTCAAATGTTGGTGGTAAACTGAGGACTAGAACTCAGAGCTTCGGCATTGACTACAACATTCTTTATAAGCAGCATTGTTGGGCATTACTATCTGTCAGTATATTCATGTGGAGTCAGATATATTCATTTTTGTTCTACTTTGTCATCCACATACGGAATTTTAAAAATCACCCATTCACTTAGAGTATCATTTTTTGAAAAAATGTAAAT